>NC_041753.1:62255363-62437863 GCF_004115215.2 Ornithorhynchus anatinus
CACTGTGCATGCTCAGTTTCTAAAATAATGCATTCTAAACTAGTAAGCAGGGACTAGGCACTAAAAGCAGAGTCTCTCTCAGTCTCTCTGACCCATTATTAGAGACTTAAAAACAAGCATGTTTTCAAATGGTGCTATGAGCTGCCAATGATGTATCACCACCATATCTCATTATTCTTCTCTAAATGTGATAATAATGTGATCCGTTAACATAAAAAAAGTTTGACTCCACAAAAGCAGCTGGAAATGGACAACCACAATATGCATAAATCTAACTCCTACCACCGACGACACACTGTTTGACACATATTGTTAGAAGCACCTCGCATTTATGAGTTCTTTTAAGCAAAATACTTGCATTAGGACTCAGCTGGTGCTATACATCAGGCGGTTTGGGGAATGTTCGTTTCTCAGTGGAAATCAGAATTTGTATTCACTTGTCTCTCTCTGGAAACATTTACCAGGTTTGGGGATATACATAGGCAGCAGGGAGGAAAAAGATGGCCATTTCAGGTACCGCTACAAGTTTCCCTGAACAGTCTTATGTTCTCTGCTTCTTCTGCTTTCTGCTATTTGATTATGGCTTTGCTAAAAAGATTAGCGGTGAATTAAGGTGTACACACTCACACACACACCTACCAGATGGCAGTTAACCCTCCCATTCCATGTCTGGGAAATGTACACCCTCAAATCATGGGCTCTTCAACGAACACCTGGATTTTCAGAGCAAAACTTTTTCTCCGAGGGCCTCGTACAGGACAGGGTTATAGCATATCTACTTCAGAGTCGAGCACACTAGCTTTCGCACCTAGTAGGCACTCAATATCAGAAGAAGAGGAATTAGTTGGGTATTTGTTAAGCACGCATTATGTACCAAACTCCATGCTAAGTACTGGAGTCGACGCAGGATAAGCAGATTGGGCATCTCGGCACGTTCGCTTCTGGGCACGATTCTGTTTCTTTATCCCATCTTCCAACCTTTCACTTTGCCTTACATTATTCCGTGCCTGTCATTCCCTCCTCCTCTTTTAGCCCTTTGTTCTTTTGGAAGTCTGAAGAACTAGCAGCAGCAGCAACAGCAGCAGCGGCGGCGGCAGCAGGGACTTTTCCACTTGGGAGCACAGCCGACCGCAGAGGGAAACGGCCTGGAATGGCTTGTCAAGTCCCTCCTGCAGCCAGCTCTTTGCACAGGGAGCCTGCTCAAAGCGAAGCTGATTAAGATGCTACTGAAGTGCTTTTTGCTGGCTCCATGTGGGAAAGTGCTCTAGGGAAAACATGATCACACATGGCTTTTGTTGGCTGCCTAGGCACCCTAGGTAGCTGCCTCTGCCTACCCTGCCCATGAATGCATCTTTGATGAGGAATGGGAAAACCATTTAGTGCATGAGATGGCCAATGTCCTTATTCAAAGTCATTCTTTTAAACCCACCAGAACCTCTGGGACTGGCAGCAAGTTAGAAATCTCCCCACAGGGAACATGAGTTTTCTCCCTCTGGTTTCTGCAATTTCCTAGAATTGGGAGTGGATTAAATCCCTGTGTATCCCTCACACAGGTCAGCTGTCAACTCAGTTCCTCCCCCTGGCCCCTCCACTACCCTAAACAACAACTCAAAAGACCTTCCGGGCCATCACTGTAGTGGCTCATCTGTGAATGCAGGCGTATGGTCACAGCATTGACGCAGTGGTCCAAATCACTCAGAACAAATAAAAAACTATTGACCGGAAATATTCAGACAATGGAACTCCAAGTGTTTCCTTCCCTTGAATTATTCAGATTGTTGTTTCAGTGCTCCACTGTCCCTGAAGACAGAACCCCTGCTGATCCCTGGGGTAAGATTCAGGTCCCTCACTTCCCTATCCTCCAGAAATAGACTTGAAGATCATCGTGGGTCCCAAAATATATGCCGAGTGTCCACCAAGTGTGTGGCACTGTTTTCACTTTAGGGGCATTAAGAAGAAAGCAGGAATCATAGCCTCTGCCTCTCTGACCTTGAGGAACTCACAGTTTAAGAGCAAGGCAAATAGGTTTGTTTATCTCGAAAAATGAGCATCCGTAAACTATTATATCAGAAACTTAAAAAACACCCAAATAAAGGAAAAGTGCTAGAGAAGTACAACAGATTGCCTCTGGAACAGAGGCATGCAAACAATTAATCAATCAATCAACATTATTTATTGAGGACTCCATGCAGAGCACTGTACTAGGCACTTGGAAAGATAAAATACAGTAGAGTTGGAAGAAACAATTCTGGCCCTCAAGGAGCTTATAATCTAGTAGTCAGGGTAGGCAAATCATGACCAAGTAGAAATCAAGAAATATGGCAATAATGCACAAAGTAAGCGCTTAACAAAATACCAACTTTATTATTACTATGCAACGTGAGGTCTGTTTACTTCATTAAATTGTATATTTGTTGTGCTTACTTTCTCTAGCCCAAGGTGGCACAAGTATCTACTATCTACTCTCACAATCTATGTGAGATCAGCATGCCTTTCTGATGTTTCCAATGCTATCTTAATAATGAGGGTATTTATTAACCTCTTAGCATGGGCAAAGTATGGTGCAAAGCACCGAGGTAGATACAGGACGAACGGAACAGACCTGGTTTCTATCCCACGTTTCCTGCATGGTGTTGAAGCAATCCTTTGGAAATGCTTAGTGCTGTGCTCTGCACACAGTAAGCGATCGATCGATTGAAATGCAGTTCAAGACAAGCTGTGTTAAAATGGCTCAGGGCGTGCAACAGTTTGAGTATGCAGGGGCATTCAAACCCACAGCTCCTCTTCCACTCTTCTGAGCAGGGGTTCAGATGAGCAGGGTATCAAAGGACCCTCCTTGCTCAAGCTGCTGTTGGATGTTCTTACTGCATGTTCTTCTTGAAAATCCACTGCACACCCATCACCACTTTGGGGGAATTGGCCAGTCTCAGCCTTCTGACCAGGGTTTTGAGACCATACAGCCTGGATCTTTAAGATCCAGCTGGCCTCAGCAGGTACTGCAGGGTCATTTAGCACCTAAACAGATGCTTTTATTTCCCTCGGTGCTCCAAATAGGTACTGAAAACTATGCAAAACTCCCCAGATTCTTCGTGACTAATGCCTTCGCCTGTGTGAACATATTTGCACACGCCAAAAACGAGGACTTAAACAAATCAGAATCAAGGCAGTGAGAACCAAGGAGGCTATCAAGTCCAGAGCCGAGAAAAATAAGGAAACGGCATATTCGCTAGATGTGTGTTTGCCATAAATTAGGCCTGCTGAGAGAGTAATGCTGAGCCTTCCATATGGCAAATATCAGATTGAGACACACAGAAAGAGAAATGACTTTTTCATTCTTGAATTAATTCTGTTCAGTTTATTTGGGATGTCATATTATCCAGCAAGCATACAGAAACAACACTGTTAGAAATTCAATGATGCTTCTAAATACAATGGAAGAGGTTTAATGAAAAAAACTTTCATCAAAGAAATGCATTTTTATTATTTGGAGTCTTAGTTTTAAAGAGTGATTCTTATATCCATTTGTTATTCCCAAGGGAGAGGATGTCAAAGTCTATTACCACAATTGTTATTCAAACTCGTGTGCCTTTTGCCCTAGATCTAGTCACTCTCAGTTGAGATACAAAATATCTAGTCTATCATTTCTTATTGAATCTTCTAGAAGAAGAGTACAGAAAAAGTTGGGGTCCTCTCAAGCAATAGAAGAGTAAGGCGAGATTGTAAGCTCCTTGTGGACAGGGATCATATCTACCTACTGTTTCATGCTGTACTCTCCCAGTCACCTAGTGTAGTGCTCTGCACACAGAAAGCATTCAATAAATACCAGTGATTGTTGGGGAGCATCCTTTCCACCATCACAGAGGGCCTGGGAGACCATTCTAGTACTGTCTCAGAGTCTTAGGAGTAAAAAGTCATCCCACTGATTGTTTTCACTCAGAATCCTTTCTCTGCTTCCCGCTCATATTCCCTTTACCACTGAGGCTTTCTTATATTCTCTTTTTTCATTTCTGCTCCTTGATTTTTCTTCCCCCACCCATTTTTTTCATCCTATTTTCTTAATTTCCAGAAGCAGCATGGCCTAATGGGAAGAGCACAGGTCTGAGAGTTAGAGGACCTGGGGGGTCTAATCCCAGCTCTGCCACTTACCTGTTGTGGAACCTTGGGCAAGTCACTCCTCCTTAGGCTGTGAATCATAAGTGGAACAGAGACCATGTCTGACCTGATTATCTACCAACATTATTATCTACTCCAGTGCTTAGTACAGTGCTTGGCACCAAGTAAGCACTTAAATGATATTATTATTAGTGTGGTGACAATCCAGTGCTACAGTTAATAACATCAGAGTAGGGTTCTAGAGTATGCCTTTCCATCTCAACATCCACAATATTCCAAATTTTATCCTCATTTTATTAGAGTATAAGCTCCTTGAGGGTAGAGACCATGTCTTTTGCTTCCTGTGTATTCGCCCAAGGACTTAGTACAGTGCTCAACTGGCTCTTTTATAATCTTCCTTCATCTCAGTAGCTTCTTCTCCCTTTGAGGTCTTCTACACCTAAACTCACGGTAGGCTCCACATATGGGACTATAAATATTCATGGCACTAGAATAACTGCCCAAGTTTCAGGAATCCTTGGTGCTTTCTTGAACTCACTACTGGCTTTCTATTTGGCCAAGGACAACTTACATCGAACCTCTATGAATGGAAATAATTCCTGCTAACTCTTCCTGCAGAGTTGGACCAACAAATAAGAAATACATAATGTTAATAAGATTCGTAGAGTAACTATT
This sequence comes from Ornithorhynchus anatinus, assembly GCF_004115215.2. Taxonomy (NCBI): domain Eukaryota; kingdom Metazoa; phylum Chordata; class Mammalia; order Monotremata; family Ornithorhynchidae; genus Ornithorhynchus; species Ornithorhynchus anatinus. The sequence continues at coordinate 62,260,152 of NC_041753.1, forward strand.
TATTACAGTGTTGTGGATTTGGAAGGATTCAAAATAATTCAGAAGAAACAATGAGAAATAGAAAAAAAAGAGAAAAAAACTTTAATAATAAATCTATTGTATTTATTGAAAGCTTATTCAGGCATATTTATTGAGTGCTCACCATGTGCAGAGCACTGTACTAAGTGTTTGGGAAAGTACAACACAATAATAAATAGTGAGATTCCCTGCTCCCAACGAGCTTATAGTCTAGAGGGGACTGTGTACTCACCTCACCCTCAGCACTTATGTACATGTCCATAACATATTTATTTCCACTTGTTCAATTCTCTCCTTGATGCCCTTTAATCTGGCTTCTGCCCCCTTTCCCTCCTCAGAAACTGTCCACCAGTGATGTCCTTCTTGCCAAAAGCAACAGCCTCTACTTCATCCTAATCCTTCTCAACCTCTCAGTTACCTTTGACACTGTCCATCACCCCCTTCTCCTGTAACATTACCTAATCTTTACTTCAGTGACACTATTCTCTCCTGATTCTCCTCCTAATCCTCTGGCTGCTCATTCTCAGTCTCTTTCACAGGCTCCTCCTCTGCCTCCCACCCCCAAACTGTGGGAGTCCCTCAAGGCTCAGTTCTGGGTCCCTTTCTACTCTCCATCTACATCCACTCCCTTGGAAAACCCATTCACTTCCATGGCTTCAACTACTATTTCTATGCAGGTGATTCCCAAATCTACATTTTCAACCCTGATCTCTCTCCTTCTCTGCAGTATTGCATTTCCTGCTCATTTCCAAACATCTCTACTTGGATGTACTGCTGACACCTCAAACCTAACATATCCAAAACTTTCAGTGACCTCATCTGTAAAGTGGGGATTAAGACTGTAAACTTAATGTGGCACAGGGACTGTGTTCAACCCAATTTGCTTGTGTTCTCTCCTAGCGCTTTTTACAGTGCCAGGCACATAGTATGCGCTTAAAAAATACCACAGTTATTATTATCATCAATTATAATCCAACATGGTTGAATAATAATAATAATAATCCAAGCACCTAGCCTACCTCACCTTGATTACTGCATCAGCCTCCTTGCTGACCTTCCAGCCGCCTGTCTATCCCCTCTTCAGTCCATACTTCACTCTGCTGACCGCATTATTTTTCTACTAAACCATTCTGTCCATGTTTTCCCACTTCTCAAGAACCTCCAGTGGTTGCCCATCCACCTCTGCATCAAACAGAAACTCCTTAAAATAGGCTTTAAAGCATTCAATCACCTTGCATCCTCCAATTTCATCTTGCTGATTTCCTATTACAGCCCAGCCTGCACACCGGGCTTCTGTAAAGACCAACCCACTCACCATACCTCAATCTTATCTATCTTGCCACCCACCTCTCATCCACATCCTGCCTCTGGCCTGGCACACCCTCCCTTTTTACATTCAACAAAAGTTCATGCTCCCCATCTTCAAAACCTTATTAAATGCACATGTCCTCCAAGAGGACTTCATTCATCAACAAAAATTAATACTTCTCTCCAAAAGGTGCAAGTCACTCCCTTCTGATTGCATGCTTTTGGCTATGACAAAATCAACAACTAAAACTGTGGGTGACCTGCCTTCCATTCATAGTCCTCCATGAGAAGGTTTCTAATCTCTCCTTGATTCTCTAAATATTCCATCTTGTTCATTCAATCGTTTTTTTGAGCGCTTACCATGCACAGCACTGTACTAAGCGCTTGGAAAGTACAATTCAGCAGCATGTTTCCCATTTGATAGTGAAAGAGAGAAACAAATGAAAATTTTGTTTGTTGCAGAAATATAAATGCAGTGTTATGGCTGAATGTGCATCAGGCAGCCCTAACACCACTCTGAAAAGACCATTCATGTTGCTTCATGCCCCTAACAAAATGTCTCAGGGCCTAGCTATTAAGGTAATTGGCTACTGGTGTTTTTGGTTGCAATTAAGCTCAGAAGGAAAGCAGTAGTCTGACTTATGCAGGGACCAGCAATCAATCAATTGTATTTGAGCCCTTACTGTGTGCAGAGCACTTACTAAGCACTTGGGAGAGTACAATATAACAGAGTTGGTAGACTTGTTCCCTCAAAGAGCTTGCAGTCTAGAGTCTAGACCATCCCTCACCCCACCCATAGGTGATGAAACTGAGACCCAGAGAAGTTAAGTGACTTGCTCAAGATCACAAAGCAGACAAATGGCCAAGTGGGGATTAGAACTCAAGTCCTCCTGTCACTCAATCCTGAGCACATCAACAATAAGTTGGTGTTTAAGTTACCTTCTCCCAGATGCAATTTGGGACAAAAATGCATTTTCTACCAGAATGTTATCTTGAACTAATTTTCATTAAGACAGTGTCACCCACCCAATTAATTTCTCATCAAGACATTTGTTTGCTGTCACGGGGACACAGCCAAAGTCTACCTAACACTTTGTGATTTGCTCATTTCTTGAATCAGCTCTACTAAATGCAACTTAATCCCAATTTAAATCTTAGCCATATACATGTGCTTATCTCATTTTGGCCTTTGACACATTTATTGCCCCTTTATCATTTGTGCCCAGAAACAAATATCCTCTAAAGCTGCAAACAAAAAGTATCTGTATTTTTTGGACATGGGAGATTTGTAGGCATTAAAGCATTAAACATCTAAAGAAAAGTAATATTGCATCAGATGAATGCACATAGACCATTCATTAGACTATGAGAGTTCATGCTTTTTTTTTTTTTTTTAATAAGTTCACCTTCGAGTGAGACTGATGGGAAAAGTAAGAGAGGCAGGTTGTGGCTTCATAGCACATACTATGCTTAACATGAGCTTAAATTTAAAGCATAACCCCGTTAAACTATAATTAAGAGGAATGCACAAGCATAGACAGACCTCTCGATAAGCATTATCTCCTAAATGTGAATCAGGGAATTCTGAGGGGAGAGAGAGTTTAATCTGCACCGTTGTCACCATTTTTGGATAACACTTTTGAAAAACCACATTAAAAGTACTTCAGTTTAATACAAAAGTCCAATCAGTTTAATGAAGGAATATTCAATTCTTATTCAATCACACATTCAGTCTGTCACCAAATTCTGTCGGTTCTACCTTCGCAACATTGATAAAAGTCCGCCCTTTCCTCACCATCCAAACTGCCACCATGCTGATCCAACCACTTATCCTATCCCTCCTTGACTACTGCATTTGCCTCCTTCCTGCCTCCCTGTTTCCTCTCTCTCCCCCCAGGTTCAGCTCATATTTCACTCTGCTGCAAGGCCCATTTTTCTAATAATAAAAAAAAAAGCTCAGTCTATATTTCCCCACTCAAGAACCTCCAATGACTGCCCATCCACCTCTGCATCAAAAAGAAAATTCCTTACCACTGGCTTTAAGACCCTCAATCACCTTGCTCCCTCCTACCTTACCTCTCTGATCTCCTACTGCAGTTCAGAATGGACACACTTCGATCCTTTAGTGCCAGCTACTCACTGTGCCCCAATCTTGTCTATCTTGCCACTGACCCCTTTCCCACATCCTCCTCCTAGCCTGAAACTCCCTCCCCCTGCATATATACTAGGCCATGACTCTCCCCACCTTCAAAGCCTTATTATTGTCACATCTCCTCCAAGAGGCCTTCCCCTATTACACCCACTTTTCCCTGGTTTGCTCTCCCTTCTGTGTCATCTATGTACTTGGATCTGAGACCTTTGGGCATCTGATAGTCACCCCACTTTCAACTCCACAGCACTTCTGTACAAATCTATCAATTATATATTATAAATTATTCATTTATATTAATGTCTGTCTCCCCCTCTAGACTATAAGCTTGTTGTGGGCAGTGAATGCGTCTACCAACTTTGTTGTAATGACTCTCCCAAGTATTTAGTACAGTGCTCTGCACTCAATAAGTTCACAATAAACACCAATGATGATGTGCATTTTTAAAATCTTTTTCCTGTCCAGAACCGATAAACTCTTACCAAATTCCCACTAACCACTGTAAAAAGTCACGAGAGAGGAAAACCACCAATTCCTACTGTTTCCTTCCCCTTAACCAGCCCATTCAAGAATTAATGCAATTTAGGATGCCTGTCAAAGAAATTCCTACCAAGTTCCTTTCCATAGCTGCAAGATGGAAGAAGCACTACTAGAAAAAAGGAATGGAGCATACCTTGCCCAGCTGGTCTTTGAGCTAGAAATAATCAGTATTTATTACAGATCATGTTCACAATCTGACAGATGACATCAATAAAACAATGAAGATAGGGGCTCTATGGATCACACAAAAACATCTTTTCATTACTCAATTTTGGACAGTTATGCCTTATTCCTATAAGGTGACAGATTAGCCATGTGGATGCTTCAGAGACCCCCAAACTAAGGCACGATAAACTCCATGGGGTAGTTCTATCATATATTCACCCACCAGCAAATCTCATATATTGACATTTTTAGTACTTAATTGAAGCTGATTGATCTACATATTCTGTTTTAAACTCACCAAAATGATGTATTTAATGTTTTATTTTTAAACACAATTAAAAAATAATATATAAATATATACATACTGCAAATGTAATACAGATAACAAATTCATTTAAGCCCATTTATGCACATTAGTAACACACCATGTGGCAGAAAGACTAGGACTACAAGAAGACCCCTTGGCGATTTATTTTATATTAAATCCCTAATGGCCTCTCCTTATCTTTGCAAAAATATGCACGAAAGTCCAGACTATGCAGCCATTGAAATGAATGGTTATTTATTTGCTAAACGAGAACCCTATGTTTAATGTTCCTTAGACATAAGGTAGTCTGGAAAAGTCGCATTCCTACAGCTCCATACATCATTTATTTTACATACCCTAACTTCTCACAACAGGCATCAGAAAAATCTCTCTGAACAGCATTGTAAGTTGCTGAGAATTCTGTTTTCAATTCCATTACTGGAAGATTAAATGTTAACATGTTTATTTGCTTCTTCGGCAGCAAAATCTAATTCATGCAGTAAGTTGATCTCGTTAAATTACATATATGTATATAATATACATATATATATATATAATTACATAATATATATATGAGGAAGTTTGCAAATACTAGGAGTAAGATTTGCTCAGAATAGAAAAATAACCAAAGTTTCTCCTTTCAAATAAACCCCAATGCACTTAAATACCAAGTGGTAACTTGATGAGTTTAAGAGTTATTTGAAAATTCACTGATGGGTGAACACTCCCAAAAGTAAATGTTTCCCATCATCGATGCCTCTAATACTGCTCAATGAAAATATTTCAATGATATTGACACTTGGTACTGTGTAGCTGCAGATGATTAAGAATAGGACCAAAGAAAGCAATTTGTTGAGGGAATCCAATTTAGACTATCTCTACCACCCCAGGGTTTCAGTTGGTTAGTAGCAGAGTAATGATAATAATCATAATGTTGGTATTTGTTAAGAGCTTACTATGTGCAGAGCACTGCTCTAAGCGCTGGGGTAGATACAGGGTCATCAGGTTGTCCCACTTGAGGCTCACAGTTAATCCCCATTTTTCAGATGAGGTAACTGAGGCACAGAGAAGTGAAGTGACTTGCCCACAGTCACACAGCTGACAACTGGCAGAGCCGGGATTCGAACCCATGACCTCTGACTCCGAAGCCCGGGCTCTTTCCACTGAGCCACGCTGCTTCTCTGTGAGTATGTCTCACAGTGGTCACTGCCCAAACTTCCACCTTCCCCATTCCTCTCATTCTTGCTGGATTAGCATAATGGCCGGACTGGGAGTCTTGTTGGCCTAAGGGAGGTGAAACAGTGTAGATTTTCCTCTTTCCTCCCAGCTGCGAAAAACACAGGGCTCTTTTCTGGTCTCCTTCCACATTCTCCCTCCCCATGAGCTTCTGTCACTCAGCATCCAACCAGGATTCTCAGAGACAATTTACCAGGAATACATATTATGAATAATTACGGTATTTGTTAAGCACTTACTATGTGCCAGGAACTGTACTAAGCACTGGGGTGGATACCAGCAAATGGGGTTGGACACAGTCCCTGTCCCACGTGGGGCTCACAGTCTCAATCCCCATTGTAAAGATAAGGTAACTGAGGCCTAGAGAAGTTAAGTGACTTGCCTAAGGTCACACAGCAGATAAGTGGCAGAGCCGGGATTAGAGCTCGTGCTCTATCCACTACATTACGTTGCTTCTCTATTCCACATCTCTTCTACATCTGAATAAATATAGCTTATTTTTTTCCCAAAGCTACAGTGCCCTTACTCTAAGGAGCATCTGATACTGCTTGAAGTAGATACTATTTCCAAGCCTTAGAGCATCCTTAACCACAAAACTTTTGTCCTGTCACATTTCAGGTAGTTCTTTCTTCTATGAATCCATTTATCCGAATACCCTAAATACGAAAAACAACAGCTATAAAAATGGGATACCTTAGAGAGATGTGATTGAGGGAAGAAGAATTAGACAAGAACTCTAACAGCAACCAATTATGCAAATAATACAAGAAAAACAACTATAATGGTTCAGATATATCAACAGAATGGGAACAGAACAGAAATCCAGATGGGTACATGAACTGACACAGTAGGGAAAGAGACTCACAGAACAGTCAAGGCAAACATGTATGGATGGGCTTTGTGGATAGTGATCCTGTTATTTGGCAAATCCCTTGAGGAAAGGGAACATGTCTACCATCTCTCTCGTGCTATATCATCAATGATATTTACTGAGCACTTACAATGTGCAGAACACTGGACTAAATGCTTGTTGTCTTATGTTGACGAGTCATGCCTGACCCATAGCGACTCCATAGACACATCTCTCCCAGAACTCCCCACTTCCATCTGCAATCATTCTGGTATGTATCCATAGAGTTTTCTTGGTAAAAATACGGAAGTGGTTTACCATTGCCTTCTTCCACGCAGTAAATGAGTCTCCGCCCTCAACTCTCTCCCATGTCACTGCTGCCCAGCACGGGTGAGTTTTGATTTGAAGCAGATTGACTTTCATTCACTAGCCGCTGCCCAAGCTAGAAATGGAATGGGTAGGCCTCTGCTTTACTCTCCCTCCTGTAGCCATGACTGGTAGAGTACTGGAAACTCCCCAGGTGTGACCCTGAGAGGGGATTAAATGCTTGGGAGAATAAGATACCACAGAGTTGGCAGACACATTTTCTGCCTGCAATGCGAAGCAATGTGGGCTAGTGGAAAGAGTTTGGGCCTGAGAGTCAGAGGACCTGGGTTCTAATTCTGGCTCTGCTTCAGTTTCCTCACCTGTAAAATGGGGACTCAATACCCGTTCGCCCTCCTACTAAAACTGTGACCCCTTTGTGGGACGGGGACTTAGTCTAATCTGATTTTCTTGTATCTAACCCAGAGTTTAGCACAGCTCTTGGCACATAGTAAATGTTTAACAAATACCACAATTACTATTACCATTAGCATGGCAGCTAATGGCATAGTGGATAGAGCACGGGCCTGGAAGTCAGAAAGACCTCCATTCTAATCCTGGCTCTGCCACTTGCCTGCTGTGTGACCTTGGGCAAGTCACTTAACTTCTCTGGGCATCAGTTACCTCATCCGTAAAATGGGGATGAAGGCTGTGAGCCCCATGTGGGGTAGGGACTGTGTCCAACCTGATTAACACAGCAGACAAGTGGTGGAGCTGGGCTTAGAAGCCGGGTCCTTCTGACTGCCAGGTCCGTGCTCTACCCACTAGGCCACACTGTTTTGCTTCAATCTACTCCTCTACTTTCAGCCCCTGCAACTTTAATGTTTTAAACCTTCCTTGCAGCTGCTAAATCCCAATACCCAGAACATTTTAAAAATGAAAACACACTCTTACACAGCTTCAATTAAATTATCCTAATCATGCTACTCATGTAAATTTTCAAAAGACTGCCGTACACCTTGTCCAACACACACTCTTCCTTTAATGAATGCACCTTCATTGCACTTAGGGGTCTAATGTGTAAATTAGAAAGCATCTTCATAAAAAAGTGGTGTTTTAGAAATTTGAAAGAAAAAAGTCTGCACAATCTTTAAATGTCAGAGCACACAGTGTGAGTTGGGGGCTACCTTCACTGTAAGAGAAGACTCTAGAAGATATAAATTCTACAAAATAGCATTAAGTTGCTCTTTGTGAGCATCCTGAAATACCATGGGCCAAAGTAAGTTTCAATTTGCCTTCAATCTTCCCCCTTTACAATCTTTCCACCACTAGGCTGCACCACTGATCTACCGTAATCTTCCCCAATTTCACAGTCCAGGCAAGTTTGTCAGAACAACTGTGGTTAACTGTCTAAAGTTTTCAAACTGCAGTCTCGAATATGCCCACCACATTATTATTCCTCTGTTTGGTTTTATTTTCTAAGGTGCTTGGAGAGGTGATTAGGTCAAGGTTCATTCCATTTCTCCATTTCGGTAAAAATCCATTGGGGATATAAAAAGGCACTCGCCAATCACAAACACACACGAGATCACACACGTTCAGTGGGAAATTTGCCACCCCCTCTACCTGGGTAAATGGCTCTGCCTTTCCCCTTTTCATTCCTATGGAAAGACTTGGTACATCCAACAGTAGCAATTTTACAATTTTATGACAAGTTGCTACAGTAAAGGAATTAACCGTGAACATATCACATGAAATTTCCAGGAAAATTACAGACAAATCAAATTAAGCCAGGGTCGAGTCCCTAAATCAGCAAAATAGCTAAAACACAAGGAAATGAAAGAAAAGGTAAGCAACCACTGCTATTAAAAGGAAATATCAGCCAGCAAAAACTGGTCTGAGCATATTCTTAAAAAAGTAATTAGCCAAATCCTTCCAGAAATTAAGCCATCAAAATGACATTACGCTACACTTAAAAAAAAATTATTTATGGAGTGAAAGAGTAGTCATTGTAGCACAGCATTTCGGCCTGGGGGCCTCCCTTCACAAAGGGGGAGGTGAGGAATGGAATTACATATTTTATGTTAGGATGAAGATTCAAATTGTCACAGGCATATTTTGAAGGGGTGTTTTGATGAGTTCCCTCTGCAATGCTCAACTCGAGAAAAAATGACGATAATAGGCTAGTTTCACATTCAGTGCACTGCTATGGGAAAGTCAGAATTACAAAGGATGGAAATTGAGCTAATAGTCTTCCAGGTGCCTTCAGCTTCCTGGGGAGCAGAATTTTTCCATTCTAAGGGCCTTGCCTAATCAAGAGTAGAGCCTAAAGCCTATATCCTCCACTGTTAGCAAGGTTAGCAAGGTTAAACCGTCCTCATTTCAGAGAGATGATTCCCAAAGACAGCATACTGCCTACTTAGTATTTTCAAGGATCCAAAGTGCCATTAATTTCTTTAACAGTGCTAGTGCCGATGTTGATAATAATGCATGTCTGAGGTGCACCTATGCATGTATATCAAAAGCATGAAAAACAATTTGCTATTAGAAGTGCATCAAGTTAAAGGCAGGAACACAGCAGAAGGATTTTGCTATGCTCTGTTTCTGTCTCTGCTGCTAAGGTCATGTCATTTGCCTGTCCAGTGGCCATTCTTAACTTCTAGGATTCTCTTCCCTCCACGAATGAGGCAAAATGCCTGTGCTGCATATTGACCTGGCTTAATTTCCTCCATCCTCTTGATTGTGTTTGCAAAGGACTTGTTGAGAGGAATGTATGGGTGCTGTCGAAGAATCACATTTTGGCTGACCCCAATGCCAAGATAGGCACCGTACCTCTGGCATTCAGTTACTGGTATTTATTAAGCACCTAGTCTGGGCAGAGAACTGTACTAAGTACTTGGGAGAATGCGTAAAGAGGAACAAGCATGGACTCTGCCCTCAACTTAAAATCAATCAGTGGCATTTACTGAGCATTTACTGTGTGCACAGCACTGTGCAAAGCGCTTGGAACAGTACAATACAAAAGAGTTGGCTGTCAATATCTGCCCTCAAGAACTTAATCTGTAGTATTTAGATACTCACCCCACCTCCCCTCCCCGACAACACTGTCATACATATTTTTAAACTTAGGTGCTTTCCCCTACTGGTAATTTACTTCAGTGTCTGCCCTCTGACAAGCTTGTAAGCTCCTTGAGGGCAAAGATCATGTTATCCATTCATTCAGTTGTATTTATTGAGCGCTTACTGTGTGCAAAGCATTGTACTAAGTGCTTAGGAGAGTACAATATAACATATTTATTCATTTGATCGTATTTATTGAGCACTTACTGTGTGCAAAGCACTATACTAGGCAGTTGGAAATTGGCCCACAACGAGCTCTACCCTCCCAAGCTCTCAGTTTAGGACTCTGCACACAGTAAGCACTCAGATACAATTGATTGATCATAGGATGCTTAATACAGGGAACTCACCTACCAAATCTGTTGTATTGTACTGTCCTAAGCACTTATACAGAGCTCTAAATACAGTAGGTGGTCAATAAATACCAAAGACTGTTTGATTGATCGATTCCTTAATAGCCTGGAAGAGTGTTTGTGCCTCCCTAAGAACCTAGTTTGCTAGGTAGGCCCATTTTGTTTCACCGGTAAGTTCCTAAAGCAATCATGCTTTCCATTCCAGAATTCTTTGAATTTTCCCCTATTAATTATATTACCACGAATGTTGAAGGAGTGTCAGTATATGATCAGAAACACCAATTCCAAGAATATCTGAAGGAACAAATTCCCAATAATTATTTTGAAGGAAAAATAGTAGTAACATGGCAGATTCATCACAACCTTTCACACTGTGCTAGTTTCACAATCCAGAAAATGAGGAACAGAGAAGACTAGAGACATGTCCTGCCATGCAGAGTAGAAATTTTCACAGGCTCATATTAGCCTGTCAATCAGGTCGGGCCAGAAAAATGACCAAAAATCCACCAGCCCAATCTTACAATTTAAAATCAAAGTCCTAAAGACCCATAAATAGATCATTTGAATTTACCTCCCTCTAGAGGAAGCAGCAACAGGGTTCAGCTCATGCTGAAGACCTAGGCACAGGGAGCTACTTTGACAGCCGGTATTAAGAAGGAAGTGTAGAAGGGGTGGGAAGGCCTTTGAAATCCCTCTGCAGGTGTTCAGAAGTATGTGGGGCAGTGCATGTTGGGATTTGTAGTTCACACACCTGATGGGCAGGGTTCGTTAAAGGGGTGGCTTACAACTCTCAGGCATGCCATGGGCTACTTTTCCAAAATTTCAGGGTTGGATCAGGCTCGCTTTCAAATTGCTTCAAATCATTTCATTGAGTTTGGGCCAGAATATGCTCATGCTGGGCCATATCAATCAAGGTATTTACTGAGCACAAGAGCATTGTACTAAGCATTTGGGAGAATAGAGTGGGTAGACACAGTGAGTCATTCCTGACCCCATACATTAGAGACCTCTGATTCCCCATCTTTAGGGCTATTCCCTAGATTTCATGTTGCCTTGGATACAGCATAATTTATTCTTCCTTCTTAAATGGGAGAGGGGAGGAAGGGGAGACATAAGCAAATAGAGGTCATTTATGTACAAGACCATTTGCATATGTTTATATCAAATCGACAGTGCTTACTGAGCCCTTACCATGAGCAGAGTACCGCACTGAGTACTTGGGAGAATACAGTACACTAGAGTTAGGAGACACGATCCCTGCTCACAAGGAGCTTACATTCTAGAGGGGGAGATAGACATGAGACAGAGAAGCAGCATGGCTTAGTGGAAATAGCATGGGCTTGGGAGTCAGAGGATGTGGGTTCTTATCCGGCCTCCGCCACTTGCCTGCTGTGTGGCCTTGGGCAAGTCACTCACCGCATCTGTAAAATGGGGATTAAAAGTGTGAGCCCCACGTGGGGACAACCTGATTACCCTGTATCTACCCCAGTGCTTAGAACAGTGCTTGGCACATAATAAGCACTTAAATACCATAATTAGTAATTATTATTATTCTTAATAAAATAAATGACAGAGAGGGGAAATGGTAGAGTATAAAGATATAGACATAAAAAAGCAGCACCTGGTATTCTCAGGAGGTATCTCATCCAAGTACTAACCTGCCCTGACCCTACTTAGCTTCTGAAATCAGAATAAAGTGGGAAATTGATTTAGAAGCTACACACACAGCCCCCCTCTGAGCTGTAAGCTCCTTAGAGGTAGGGACGTGTCTACCCACTGGGTTGTACTGTACTCTCCCATCCCCTTAGTACAGTGGTCTGCAGATATTATGTGTTCAATAAATACTACCGACTGATTAACACAGAGATGCTGGCTCTGGGGGCCATGATTCAGGAAGAAACTCAAGTTGAAATGAAGAAGGATTACAGACCCACTCTGACATCCAAATAACCCACCAAGCACTAGCAAGATTAAAAATTTCTCTGTGCCATGGAAAAACCCTTAGTCATTCAAAGAGGGCAGTCTCGGTCCGGGATCCCATTTTAGCACTCTCATATTTTTAGATGGTGGCTCTCGGCTCCAAACTGTAAATCACCAAAATCATTTTTCACCAGGCAGCTGGAGAAACCTAGAAAGAATCTATCGCCCACAAAGCTCAGGGTGATTACTGAGAAAGAAGATCCCCCTGTCATCAGCGGCCAATCTTAAGTTTCTTCATTACACATAAGAGACCGGAGACAACCAGGATAGGTCTGAAGGTGCTGTCTGCCATGTTCCGGAATTAAGTGTTTCTAACTGGGGCATTTGTTCACCTTTAATCTTTTGGGATGTTGCTTCTGTTTTAAAAATGAAAACAGTGTTTAGCAGATTTGCCACTGAAAATTACAAGTTATACTTTCAATAGAACAGTTTTGTTGCTTTAATGACAGCTAAGGAAAGGCACACCCCAAATCCCAGACTAATGACATGAGATATTTTTTCAACCCATTAAAGTACAAATGCTCTGAATTCTTCGCTACTGATTGATTACAAAGCCTACTCCTAAAGACTCAGTTAACCTTACCACAAGCTATTTATGCCAGAGATGGCATTTTCAACTTTAAGGGTCATGTGTAGTTTCAGCAACGAGAGGAAGTTGGAAAGTGAGAAACTGCACTGGACTCTTTCCATGCTCCATGTACTGCAGCACATTTAATCATAATATTATTACTGGCTGCTAGAACAGTGTCATCTAAACCATGGTAACCTAGCAAATTAAAATAGAACATTAATAAGACCTCAGGGAAAAAAAACTCTCCAAAAAAATAAAAAAGAGTCCTTGAAAAATAAACATTGGGCTTTCAAAATCCCTTTCATTCACAGGCAACATTCATGGCAAATGTAAATCTATATTCTACCCTTGCTGAGAGCAATACCAAATTTGGAATCCTAAGAATTGTGTCAAGAGGGCACTGTGCTTGTACAATGTGTGTCCTGCTTTTTTTGTGTGGTTTTTGTTAAGAGCTTACTATGTTCCAGGCACTGCACTAAGCACTGGGGTGCCAATCGGCAAATCAGCTAAGCTAATCAGGTTGGACACAGTCCATGACCTTGGTGGAGTCACTTAACTTCTCTGTACCTCAGTTACCTCATCTGTAAATTGGGAATTAAAGACTATGCACCCTCTGTAGGGCAGGGACTGTGTTCAACCTGATTAGCCTGTATCTACCCCAGTTATATTGTTAGATTGTTCTCTCCCAAGTGCTTAGTACAGTGCTCTGCACACAATAAGCACTCAACAAATACAATTAGCTGACTGTGCTAAGTACGGTGTCTGGCACATAGTAAGTGCCTAACAAATTCCAATAAAAAACCAACATGGGGCTCACAGTCTTAATCCCCATTTTACAGATAACTGAAGCACAGAGAAGTGAAGTGACTTGCACAAGGTCACACAGCAGACAAGTAACAGAACCAGGAATAAGAACCCAGGTCCTTCTGACTCCTAGGTCCATGCTGTTTCTGTTGAATTCTCCCAAGCACTTAGCACTCAGGAGGTGCTCAATAATATTACTGGTTGATTGAATGAATGAATGAAGATGTCCCAGGTTAGAGACATCCTGTTTGGTTTTTCATTGCTCAGTTGTCAACTGCATAATAAAAAACTCATCTCTATTACATTGGACTCACCACTTAGATGAAGGCTCGACATAAGATAAGCAAATCATCTCGACATGTATGCACTGGTTTACATTAAAGTCATGTTCATGAAACATTTTTTTTAATGGGTTTTCCCTTACCTATCAATCAATGACATTTGAGTGCTATGTGCTGAATGCTGTACTAAGCACTTCAGAAAATACAATATAGTTGGACATGATCCATGCCCACATGGGAGGTTACTGTTTAGAGGGAGAGACTGACATACAAATAAATCACCAATAGGGGAAATGGCAAAGTGTAATGTTATGTGCTATGAGGCTAAGGGTAGGGTGAATATCAAGTGCTTAAGGATATCGATCTAAGTGCACAGACAATGCAGAGGAGAAGGTAAGGAGGGGAAATGAGGGCCTATTCAGTGAAGGCCTTCTGGAGGAGATGTGATTTTAGAAGGATTTTGAAAGTGGGGAGAGTGGTGGTCTGTCTGATACGAAGGGGAGAGAAGCAGCATGTTGCAGTGGACAGAGCACAGGCCTGGGAGTCAGGTGGCCATGGGTTCTAGTCCCACTCTGCCACTTGTCTGCTGTGTGACCTTGGGCAAGTCACTTCACTTTTCTGTGACTCAGTTACCTTGTGTGTAAAATGGGGACTGAGACTGTGAGCCCCACATGGAACAGGGACTGCATCTGACCCGATTTCCTTGTATCTACCCCAGCCTTAGTATAGTGCCTAGCACATAGTAAGCGCTTAACAAATATCACACTTCTTATTATTGCTATTAACTGTAAAATGGGGATTAAGACTGAGCCCCATGGGGTTTTTTTTAACCTGACATATAGCACTTTTTGTAAAACAATGTGCCTGGCACATAGTAAGTACTTAAATACCATAAAAAAAAAAAGAGAGGGAGTTCCAGGCCAGAGGGAGGATATGGGCAAGGGGTCAGTGGTGGGAATAGAGAGAATTTAAAACCAGTGGTGAGGACTTTCTGATCAATGCAGAGGTAGAAGTACAAAGGGCAACCACTGGAGGTTTTTGAGGAGTGGGGAGATATGGGTTGAACCATTTTCAGAAAAATGAGCTGTGCCAGGCAGAGGAGATAGCAGAGTTAAAGCAGGTGAGGATGATGCTGAGATTGACAAGGTCTTTGAGCAACCCTGTAGTTAAAAAATGAAATAAAACAAAACAAAAATGTTATCTTTGGGCTTATGCTGTACAGAATATTCCACCACTAACCACTGGGTCAGGGAAGCCACAAATGACCTGTTTTTATCATTTCTCCAAGAATAAGGATGGAGTGGAGAGTTTCACATGAAATAGCAATGGCATTAGGAGTCAGAAGATCTGCATTCTAGTTCTAATTCTGCCACTGGCCTGCTGCCTTAGCCCAATTGCTTAACTTTACTGAGTATCATTATCATCTTATAAAATGGAGATAAAATGCCCACTCTCTTTACCTCTTAGATTTTTGAACTCTATATAGGGCAGGGACAGCTTTTGATCTTATTATTTTGTGTTTACCCCAGTGCTGAGTGTAGTGTTTGGCACATAGTCAGCACTTAATAATAAGCACCAAAATGATCTCAATGGCTCAGAATGAGTGAGCAGCCAACAAAACCTCTGATCCCATTCAGTTAGTAAGAAAGGAATATTAGCTTCATTGAAGGATAAAATTCCCCAAAGTAGTTTAAGCGATCCATATTTCCTTTAATACTATTGATACTATGATAGTGCCACATTTTAAAGGAATATTAGAGAAGAGGTTGAAGCTAATGATTAAAATGGGGGCTTCAGGCTCTCTACAGCTATCGTCTCTATTATAACCAATCTGAGGAATGGGGAGGTGAAAGAGGGGGAAGTTGAGTGAAGGGGAATTTATCAAAAGATTAACCATAGTTCCACTGGTACTCAAATCCTTTCAACAATCTGCAGACAATTCGCCGTTAATATAATCAGACTTCCCAGAGTAAATGATTTACAGTCCCATCACTGAGAATCACTACAATTAGTGGCATGACTTTTCCTTCCAGGTAATTTGAATTAAAAAATAATTGCTGAACTATGAGGATTTGGATGAAAGCTCTTCTTATTGTGAAATCCCTTAATGATTACATCTCTCTATGTGCCCAAGTACTTTTACTGTCATGTTTAACTGCACCTAATTTTGTAGCTTGAAATTCCACCCTCTTCCATTTGGGCCCCGTTTTCCCTGCTGATGAGTCATTCTGACAATAGGGATTTAGTCCAGGAGCATAGGTATTATTAAAACGAATAAAACTTGAGGATTCACATGACAATAGCCTGTGGTCTTACTGGCTGGGTGGAGAAGCAGCCAAATGATACTGATGTGGACCTCAGAAGCTAACCAATTTCTCCTCTCTGTCATTTCCAAAATGCTGTTTTTTTAATTTGGCGACAGTATGCCAACCACATGTTATCTCATGATGTATTTCTAACTTGAGTGGATGGATATCTTCAAATCATGCCGACCCATCTTTCTCCCTAGAATGCATCCTTGACAAGTGGACAACATTAAGGCCCTCTTTTGTGATTTCACTCATATTTATTTTTGGCCCTGGCATTTCTCAAGAGATATATCTACTGCCTTGGTTTAATAAGCTCCTTCTCCGCCTTTGCCTTTACTGGGCACCTGAGCTTTTTTCCTTTATGAAACAAGGTATTACAATCTCCACGTACTTTTTATAGTCCCCTGTCCATTAGCTCTTTAAGCAATTAATCATATTTATTGAGCACCTTCTATGTGCATTGTGCTTTACAAGCACTTGGGACATTACAACATTGGTAAACATGTTCCCTTACCAAAACGACATTAGTGTCTACAGCACTTTTCCAGGAAGTTTCTTGTTGCTTCCCTCTATGACTTGTCTCACAAATCCTGTTTCCCATCTTTTACCATTGCCACATGAATCCTGATTCTCACTTTCTACCACAGTTCCATGCTAACCCATTTTCTTTTAGTTTTTTGTTTGTTATTTTTGCAGGGGGGTGGGGTGTCTCTTCCAGCCCTTTCTGTTTTTCCCTGCTCTGCACTGCTCCCAGGTCTGGCTGACCCATTACAGCCTTAGCCTTACTTTTGTTATTAATAATAATAATAATAATGTTGGCATTTGTTAAGCACTTACTATGTGCAGAGCCCTGTTCTAAGTGCTGGGGTAGATACAGGGTAATCAGGTTGTCCCACGTGAGGCTCACAGTCAATCCCCATTTTACAGATGACGTAACTGAGGCACAGAGAAGTTAAGTGACTTGCCCACAGTCACACAGCTGACCACTGGCAGAGCCGGGATCCGAACCCACAACTTCTGACTCCCAAGCCCGTGCTCTTTCCACTGAGCCACGCTCCCCATTGTTTGTTTTTTTTTAATGGTATTGGTTAAGTGCTTACTGTGTGCCAGGCAATGTACCAACCTAATCAGAGGATATGCTCCAGGCAAATAGACTCATTGAATTAGAACAATTTCACTCCAGACAACTGCTGCATTCCTCCTGCCATCACTCTGCCAATCACTAGTATTTATTAAGTGCTTAAATTGTGCAGAGCACTGTACCTAGAACTTGAGAGAGTACATTATAGTTAGACACAACCTCTGCACTGAAGGAACTTACAATCTAGCAGGGCTTTAGCGGTAATAACGTGAAGCACAATGACTTGAGTTCTAGCTTCTCTCTATTCCCCGCTGACTTTGTACCTAGAAGAAAGGAGCAGAGACTAGCAATCATTTGAAGTGTGTAGGCAGGGAAATAATGGGGTTTTGAAATTATTGTGATTATCAAGAAATAACAGCAAGGAGGGAAAAGGGAAGAGGGGAAAGAAAAGGGGGGTTTAAAAACAAATAAAAAAATTATGAGTTAATCAAATACCAAAAGAGCCTTTGGCTAGAAATAACCAAAGGCCACTGTCAATGAGATTACTTGGGGAGAGAACTAAAATGTATCCTTAACATGGGCTTTAAACATTTGAAGGATTGAGCAAATCACACCTAATCATCTTCCTTGTCCTGTGAACCTGAGTAATTCTAATGTCGCCAATCAACAGTTCTTAGAGTCATCAATCAGTAGCATTTATGGCCTAGTGGATAGAGCATGGGCCTTGGAGTCAGAAGGACCTGGGTTCTAATCCCAGCTCCACCACATGTCTGTGTGACCTTGGGCAAGTCACTGCAGTTCTCTGTAACTGAGGCACGGTAAAATGGGGATTAAGACTGTGAGCCCCTTGTGGGACAGGGACTGTGACCAACATGATTAGCTTGTATCTTAGAACTTAGAACAGTGCTTGACACATAGTAAGTACTTAATACCACCATATTATTAATCAATCATATTTATTGAGCACTTACTGTGTGCAGAGCACTGCAGAGCTTGGGAGAGTACAATAAAACAGAGTTGGTAGACACATTCCCTGCCCATAAGGAGCTTACAGTCTAGAGGGGGAGACAGACTTGAATATAAATAAATTATGGATATGAACAGGAGGGTGGGGTGAATAAAGGGAGCAAATCCAAGTGCAAGGACAATGCAGAAGGGACTGGGAGAAGAGGAAATGAGGGCCTAGTAGGGGAAGGCCTCTTGGAGGACATGTGCTTTTAATAAGGCTTTGAAGGTGGGGAGAGGGATTGTCTGTCAGATAAGGAGGAGGAAGGAGGTTCCAGACCAGAGACAGGAAATGGGTGAGGGGTCAGCAGTGAGATAAGCAAGATCAAGGTACAGCAAGTAGGTCGGTGTTAGAGGAGCAAAGTGTGCAGGCTGGATTGTAGTAGGAAATCACAGAGGTATGGTTGGAGCGGGTACGGTGATTGGGAGTCATATCCTTAAATGTCTGTACCTCAGAAAACCAAAACACTTCTTACCTAATAAGATTTTAAGAAAATCAATATGCACATTTGTTTTATAGGTATATGATCTATTCTTGGAATAAGTAGCATTATCATCAAGTGTCAAGTAATGCAGTATACTATTGATCATCCTCTAGATCAACATGAAAACTACTGTCAAGACCAAAACGATCACTTCATCTCTATACACATGCTGACATTTCACACACAGCAATTTATATACAGCATTAAATGAGGACATGAGTGTCTACTGTGATACAATGATAATGATAGTGTACACTGCATAAATGACTATTGGCTGAGCAATTATAAAATGTTCTACATTAGCAAAGCATTCCAAGCAAAGCATTTGAAATCTAATAAGGCTTTCACAGAGCAGGGAAATTATGGAAAAAGGAATGCAGTCTAAGTCTTGAAACAACAGAAGGAGATTTCTGAGGCTCTGACTCATAGAAGGTCAATGCAACCATTGGGGATAACTACTTCCACCATCCTAAGTGGGAGGAGGCAAGACTGGGATTTCACTCTCAAGGCACTTATATGGCATGCCTCCCTCTCATGTGGCCAACCTTGTCAGCACCTATCTGTGGGGTAGCAAATTGCCTGAAAAAAGGGCTTCAGTTTGTGTGTATATGTGTGTGTGTATATATATGGAATTGTGCATTTGTGTATATATCCCCTAGACTGTAAACTCCTTGTGGGCAGAGAACCTGTCTACCAACTCTGTTGTATTGTACTCTCCCAAGTGCTTAGGATGGTGCTTGGAACAGAGTAAGTGCTCAATAAATACCATTGTTTGATGGAAACAAACACAGACCCACTCATATCACTATATAAGATTAAGAAAATCAATATGCACATGTTTGTTTTATAGGCATATGATCTATTCTTGCAATAAGTGGCATTATTACCATCAAGCTTCAAGAAATGTAGTAAGCTACTGATCATCCTCTAGATCAATATAAAAACTACTGTCAAGACCAGAATGATCACTTCATCTCTATACTCACACACACACATATATATATATATGTCAACGAGTTCATTCAAATAGAGAAATCAACTGGGACATACAGCTCTAAAAAAATAGATAATCCATGTTACTATTGCAGTAATCTTGACCATGGAACTAGATATCACTGGGGAGACACACACACACACACACACACAGAGTATACCGTTCTAGGGAACGTATGGAATTATACTCAAAATACATTTCCCAATTAAGTGAGATTAATACAGAAGACATCAAAAACTCCCAATCAACCCCTAAGAAAATTTCCAAAAGAAACCCAAAGACAAGAGAAACACTTGCAATTAGTTATTCGTATAAACTGGAACAGATCTTTTATAAAAGCTGGAGCTGAATTTTTTTTAGCCAAAATGACAGATTCTCTCAGGTTTCTAAATGTGTTCAGGGAAGATAAAATAAAGCACACTTTAAGAGTAAATAAATAATTTCAGTAAACAGCAACAAGTGGAAATGAGCTATATTTTATATTGATTTTCTGTAGAAAGATGTGAGGAGGTATGTGAGAATCTACACTTCAGGAATTAAAGCAATACATTTTCATGGCTAAGACTATCATGCTACAATATTTGAATTGGAAAGATTAACATGTATTTCTAAGCAAGCAAGATATTAGATAAGAAATCACATTAAACAACTTAAGTGGTCAAAAACTACTCACACAGTATTCACATATGCTCACAGATGAAATGATAAAACTGCACAAGTTACTGTGAATGAATAGACCACCTTACATTGATGTTGACCTAAATTGGGTACGTGGCTTAAAATAAAATTTCATTACCTACCTCAAGGTTCATGCACACAGTACTGATTCCTACTTTTATTTCTCCATCGGACAGTTCCTTTAAGTCCTTCAACATTGTCTGTTCAATGCCTAAACCTGTTGGAGACAGAACAAACAAGCCCATTATTACATTACTATTTAATACATTTTAAACAGTAGCCGTTTTCTTCCTCCAGTTGACTCCTTGTAAACTTGTTATGGGCAGGGAATGTGTTTATGAACTCAGTTAAACAGTACTCTTCCCAAGTGCTTAGTAGCAGCATGAGAAGCATCATGACAGTGGAAATTCAATTCAATCATATTTATTGAGCGCTTACTGTGTGCAGAGCACTGTACTAAGCTCCTAAAGAGCTGGAAAGAGCACAGGCTTGGGAGTCATGGGTCGTGAGTTCTAATCACAGCTCCGCCACTTGTCAGCTGAATGTCTTCGGGCATGCCACTTAACTTTTCTGTGCCTCAGTTACCTCATCTGTAAAATGGGGATTAAGACTCTGAGCCCCACCTGGGACAACTTGATAACCTTGTATCTCCCCCAGCACTTAGAGTAGTGCTTGGCACATAGTAAGCGCTTGCTTAACAAATACTATTATTAGTAGTAGTAGTAGTAGTACAATGCTCTGCACAGAGTAAAGTGCTCAATAAATACGACTGACTGATTGATTTGGTACTTCGGAAGGCTGATAACAGGAAAGTTTGGAAACCACTTTAGCCCATAGTACAACACTATGCTTTAAAACTGAAATTACATCAGTGATAATATCATAGGAAAATACTTCCTTGGGGTTTATTTCCAGGGTAGTCTACAATGAACCACTGTGTTTGTCCCTGGGAAGATTAGACTCTTGGTGTAAATCCTGTTCATTTTGCACAGCGTTTATGCAATCACTTTGGCTATTTTTGAACTGGGGTGGTAATAACCCTTTTATAATAGTAGGATCTTGATTTCATTTTCCTCCTCAGGTTAAATGTCTAGAATGTTTGAAGTTTTAAGTCAGATTACTCATTGATTTGATTGGACCCAATTAAGATCCACTTCAGAAGAAAGAGTGATACGGTTTATGAGGGATCTAATTCTAATTGTACATCAGTTGGATCAGATTCTTCTTCACTCCTCTACTCAAAGGCTACTTCTGAAGGTTGGGGGTGCCTGATTGACAGAGGAACTGAGAGATCAAGGAGTTGAGGGTTTTTTGATGGTATTTTTTAAGTGCTCACTATGTGACAGACACTGTTCTAAGCATTGGGGGAGATACAGGGTAATCAGGTTAGACATAGACCATGTCCCACATGGGGTTCACAGTCACAATCCCCATTTAACAGATGAAGTAACTGAGGCCAGGTCACAGCAGACAAGTGGCAGAGCCAGGATGCGAACTCAGGTCCTTCTGATTCCCAAGCCCACGTGCTATCCATTAGGCAACACTGCTGTCCCAGTGTGGTCTTGATAAGTATGAGAGAACTGGTGGAGAACACTGAAGCCAATAGTCAGGAGGCTTTGCCTGATATTCAAGGAAATGTGTAACTGTTAGAAGTTTTTGAAGAAGAGAAATATGTGAGTAGAATAATATTTTAGGAAGTTGATCCAGACTACAGAACTTAGGATAGATGGAAGATGCAAGAGGTCAGAGGCAGGCAGACTGGTAGTCTAATTGGAAGATGACAAGAGCTTGAACTAATGTAGTGGCCATTTGGGTGGAAAGAAAGAGGTGGATGTGAGCAATACTGTGGAAAGCTGAATGTCAGGGTTAAAAGAGAGTGAGGAGTCTGAAATAACAACAAGGTTGCAAGCTACGGAGACAAGTAGGATGGTGACACTGTAGTCAGATATGGGGATGTTAAGAAAGAAGGATTATCTCCATCAGATGCTGGTGGCTTTCTGTTTTCTCCTAGAGTTCAGGGTCACTAGGAAAAATGTCTAAAGACTGGTGTGCAGTCTTAACGGTCAAATTGAACAAATTGAAAGGTCAAAGGCTTAGCAGTGTGGTTTCGTGGAAAGAGCACAGGGATGGGAGTCAGAAGACTCAGGTTCTAAACGTGGCTCTACCACTTCATTCACTCATTCAATCATATTTATTGAGCGCTTACTATAAGCAAAGCACTGTACCAAGCACTTGGGAGAGTACCATATTATAATAAACAGACACATTCCCTGCCCACAATAAGCTTACAGTCTACAGATAAGAATACTTGTTCTGTGACTTTAGACAAGTCGCTTAACAACTTTGGGCCTAACTTTCCTCACCTATAAAATGGGGATTCAGTATCTGTTCTCTCTCCTTAGAATGTAAGCCCAATGTGGGACAGGGTCAGTATCTGACCTGATTATTAGTATGGTGCTTGACACATAGTAAGCCCTCAAATACCACAATTACTATCATCATTATTAATAAAATTTGTAACTCTCATTTTATACAAACTTTTTTTGTGTGGTCCTACTCCTGGGCAGGCTAAATACTGCCAGTTCTAAAAGCATGGTCAATCGGAGAAACTAAATTCTAAAATCCTGAGGCAAAAACCAGAACAATCATCTCATCTTTTGCACCACTGTAGCATTTTTCACTTACTATTTCTCATTGCACTAGAGTACATGTCATTTTACATACTCTGCTTTTCCTCCTCTTTGAAAATTATTTTATGTCAGTCTCCCCTGCTAGATTGCAAATTCCTTGAGGGAAGACATTGTGTCTTCTTCCTTTATTGTACTTTCCAAAGTATTTAGAAAGGTGTTCTGTGCACATTAGTCACTCAGTACAATGGGTTGATTGATTCTGTAATTGCATAAAAATGTTCATTTGTCCTGCTTGGTTCTTAAAAAATAAGACCTGAGCTGGAAAAGAAATCTGAGATTGCTAGTCACTGGACAACTGAACAACTCTCACATCTATTTGGGGCTCCAAGGAAGATTCCTTTTTATGAGGGCATGTCCCCAGTAAAATACTGTTGGCATACAGAATAGAGCCTGGGAGTCAGAAGATCATGGGTTCTAATCCCGGATCCATCACTTTTCTGCTTTGTGTGATCTTGGGCAAGTCATTTCACTTCTCTGGGCCCCAGTTACCTCATCTGTAAAATGGGTATTGAGACTGTGAGCCCCATGCGGGATGGGGACTGTGTCCAACCCGATTTGCTTGTATCCATCCCAGTGCTTACTACAGTGCTTGGCATATAGTAAGTGCTCAACAAATACATCATCATCATCATCATAATAATAATAGTGCCAGTATTTTGCTGAAGATTATCCTTCATTGGGAATGATAAAGGCAATTATCAAGCTGCTGTGAGAAGCAGCATGACATAGTGGATACAGTACGGGCTTCGGAGTCAGAAGGGCATGGATTCTAATCCTGGCTCTGCCACTTGTTTGCTGTATCACCTTGGGTGAGTCATTTCACTTCTCTGGGCCTCAGTCACCTTATCTGTAAAATGGGATTGAGACTGGAAGCCCCACAAGGGACAGGAACTGTGTCCAACCTGGTTTATTTGTATCTACCCCAGGGCTCAGTACAGTGCCCAGCACCTAGAAGCACTTAAATACCGTAATAATTACCATTTTCAAATTCATCTGAAGAGATACTGTGATGTGTCTCTGGCCCAATCATACCCATTCAGGGAAAGTCAAGTTAGGTCATCACTTACCTTGAGCACTGTACTGGGTATCTTGCAGAATACTGATAATGTCTTCTCTTGGAGGTAAATCAGGAAATTTCTCTTCCAGCATGGAAATAATTTCCTCCTGCTCCTCAGAAAGCCTCTGTGACTCCATGGATATGCACTTGAAGAGAATACTGCCTGAAATGCATCAAAAACAATACCTTAAACCTTCTATCCAAACTGAGAAAAAGGATAAAGATTGCCCAGTTCTTACTAACACACCAAAATCACACCCTTTTTCTTTAATCCTCTTGCCAAATCCCGATATTTCAAGGTTCCTCTTGAACACAGCCTGTACACATCATGTCTTCAAAAAGGCCTTTCGGGACCGCCTACCAAGCTTGAGTTCACTTAGTCAAATAACTCCAGCAGGTTTTGAGCCAAAAGAATTTGAAGATCAAAGTTCATCCAAATAACTTCAAATCCAAAGAACTTTTTTTTGAGGAAAATATCCACTAAAGCAATGGTGGAGCAACTGGCACACTGTCAAGAGGCCTCGGCAAAGTACCTTCCTTCGAAAGATTACCAAGTACCATCCTTATAACAGCTACTCCCACCTCCCCAAAGTCAGAAGTGAAATGACTTGCACCTTTTAACTGCAGTGCATCAGTGTTCTCTGCTGGACTTTGTTCACTGGCTCAAGTTTGTGGAAGGACCTGTTTTTGGCAATCTCACTCACTCATAAGACTAACTCAAACGGCAACCAATTGCACCGTCTTGTAATCCGACACAGCTGCAAACTTCAATAGGGGTCACACTACCTAAATGCCACTCATGTTCTGTCATCCAGACAAGCCTTAGGACAAAACAAAATTCCCCTCAGATTACCAGGATCTACTAGCTCCCATCCCTGTCTGCCTGTAGTCCAGGCTGAAGTGACTATGTAACATTGTTCTGGAATTTCGGGTGCCATTGTCACTGCAGTCTCTTGTTATAACAAATGTTTTCATTTCACACTTTGGATATAACATGAGATCAGAATTAGGGAACATTCTTCACTAGACATGAGTCTGTTCTAGGGTAACCTGTTCCACAATTTGGCACAGGTTCATTCATTCATTCAATCACATTTATTGAGTGCTTACCGTGTGCAGAGCACTGTACTAAATGCTTGATTCAGTATAGGAAGAAAGAGTTATGTGTGTGCACACAATGGTGAACAAGGCATGAGCCTTCAACACTTTTTTAATGGTATTTGTTAAGCCCTTATGTGCCAGGTGCTGTACTAAGTGCTGGCGTAGATACAAGCTTAGGTTGGACACAATCCCTGTCCCACATGAGGCTCACAGTCTTAATCCCCATTTTAAAGATGAGGAAACTGAGGCACAAAGAAGCAAAGTGATTTGCCCAAGATCACACAGCAGACAAGTGGCAGAGCTGGGATTAGAACCCAGGTCCTTCTGACTCCCAGACCTGTGCTCTATCCACTAGGCCATGCTACACTTCCCAGCTTTTGCCTCACTCTTATTTTACCATCCTCCCCTGTTCTTTCTATTTTTGCAGCTTTACAGTATTTAACACAGTTAGGTGTAAAGCATTCTAATAGTGGTGAACATAAGTAGCAGTACAAGTAGCATAAGTAACATTACTTTCCAAGTGCTTAGTACAGTGCTCTGCACACAGTAAGCACTCAGATATGATTGAAAGAAGTAGCATGGCGTGGTGGATAGAGCACGAGCCTGGGAGTCAGAAGGTTATGGGTTCTAATGTGTGCTTGGCACATAGTAAGCACCTAACAAATACCATTACTATCATTATCATTATAATCCCGACTCTGCCACTTGTCTGCTGAGTGATCTTGGACGAGTCACTTTACTTCTCTGGGCCTCTGTACCCTCATCTGTAAACTTGGGATGAAGACTGTGAGCCCCACGTGGGACAGGGACTGTATCCACCCCAGTGCTTACTACAGTGCCTGGCACATAGTAAGTGCTTAATAAATGTCATTATTATCATAACAGAATAGGAATTTACATCACAAAAATGTTAGTCATTGTGGAATCTTTAAACCATCCACCCACTAATTCATGAATTCCCATTAAATCGATGGCTACTACAATGTGATTTTCCCATAACATGAGGTTCTTTAACACAACTACTGTGTTAAAGAAGGTGAGTTGTTACAACAGGCCTAGTGCTGTAGAATTGCACAACTTTACTGTTAGGGAATCTGTGAAAGAATCTCAAGAAAAATTGAAAATGCTAGCAAGTTAAAGTGAATTTAGAGAGGAATGACACATAGTATTAAATATCAGGAAACAGGTACAAATGCTCAAGAAATCAGCACCCCCACCCCTACAGTTGTGCAATAAATTATTGCTGGGCTGAAGTAATTATTTTGTACTCTCTATAAATTTCTGTTAGGGGTGAATGTCCTCTCAACCATCTCTGCCTATGCTCTCTCTCCTCCCTTGGTCAGGTAACCTCACTTTGCAGAAGGGGTGACAATTGAAAATACCAGTTCCTAGGAACGTTAGACTGCAAATTTTCAGCCTCTATATGCTGACTCCATTACCACTGGTCCCTCTGAACTTTCTCTGCCTCTTAATGTACACCTGGGCACTCTCCTCATAATGCCCTTGGGGATGGACAGCTGGGAAAACACAAATACAAAAGCATGCTTTGATCCGTCCTCCTTTTGTCAAGAATATGACCACTCACTCATTTGTCTACTTAAATAAGTTGGCGACATTCTTCTTGAATGAGTATTAGTGCATTAAATAAGGCTGGGAGGGGAGGAGGAGGTAGAACCACAGTGATTCAACACAATCACCCTCCATCAACTCTGCTACTCAATTCTGAGCGACCACATAACAATGTGGTTATATCGGCTGCGGGCGCATGGAGACTTCAACTACCCATCTGCTGTACTTCTAAAAAGAGCATCAGAAATAGAATACGGTTGTTTTTAACTCCAAGCCCTGAGAGCATGCCTTGAGACCATAAAAATGGTGACTCATTCACTTGCCCAGGATGGGTCAGGATTTATGTTGGCCAAGCAATAAAAGATATTAATTTCATTGATTTTCCTGCCCAAGCACCTCCTTGGAGGAGGTAGGGGGTAATGGAAAAGTGGTTGTGGGCTGGGTAATCTTTTCTTCTGATTTGCAGGGCTCTTCTAGACCGGGCTGCCACTCCATATCATGGAAAGCTGCTGAATTGAATTGTTGAATCGCCTAAATCCATCCAAACACAACCACCTACGAAGGTTCTCATCCATGTTCAGTGGTAAAACAACAACAGCACTTGCCATTACCAATGTGAACTTTAAAGCCTCTGGTCAATTTTGGAAATTCCAAAGGTTTTTTTCTATGAAGAATGGATTCAAGGGTCTTAGGAAAGAACACAAAAGCTTTAAACCACCAGACATCTTCAATACGGTAAAGCACACGGGGAGTTGTCCGTCTTTTTATCTCTGGAGCCGCAATCTAGCGAAACACCATCTAATTGGGCAAGAGACAAGCTACCCGGTTTACACTTTTGAAAGCTTGGAGAGCCTCTTCAGCAATTCAAAACTTCTTTGAATTGTAATGAGATTTATAATGGGCTCCATTCCCAGCCTCCCAAGGGTCAGGTTTAGGCCAGCCCTTCCCAAATTAGAATCATCACCTACCTGCAATGAACTTGATTAACATACATATCACTCTCTTGGTGCCACATCTCATGACAGAATATTAACATTTCTAACACTCAGACTATTTAATGATAAAAGTGAGGCGTTACCAGGTTTATGTGGGGCCAGGGTAATTGTGGATCTTAACTCAATGATCAGCTGAGAGGTGTGGCTACATTTAGAAATGCTTGCAGCTGCCTGACACATCCCTCTCCACCCCTTCTTTTTCCTGTCCCCCACAGCTCCATTTTTTTCAAAAAGGAAGGCACTCTCCCTGCTTCTCTACCCCCCCCCCCACCCCTGCTCCTCTCCCCCTCCTCTCCCCCCAGATTTCCCTTTTTCATTCTTTCTGTGTTCAGGCTAACTTGTAGATTTCAGACTGAAGGTGAAAGTTGTCACTTGCAAACTGCATCTCCCTGCAAAAACAGCCTGGAATCATTCTCCAGGGACCTATTTTGGAATCATTCTCTCACTCTTCTTCTTTCTCCAAGGACCCCTTTCTAAATCTCTCTTCAGAGACCTGTTTCTGGATTATAAACGGAAGCATTTTACTTCTGAATTGATTACTGCAAGGCAAGAGGCTCAGGTCACCAGAGCCCCCTCTCATTGGCTTTGTCACCATCTCCTGGCCCAGATGTAGTTGCTGTTTCCCAAGCCCCTACAGCTATTTTAAGCATGAGGGGGCACTGCCACTGTGCTAGGCTGCTAAAGTCCTCCCTGTACTCCAGGCCCAGCCCAACTCAGCAGATGAGGTGCCTGAAATTAAAGTGCCTAAGGTGCTACCCCATGCCTAGAGGGGAGAGAGAAGGCCTAGAAAAGGGGCTTCACAAAGCCTAATCTTGCTTGTTCTGAACACTGTTCTCTTTAAAGGCAAGGGCTGAAGATAGCAGAGATAGGTCTAGCATCAAACTTTATTATCATTATTAATAATTATGGCATTTAAGTGCTTACTATGTGCAGAGCACTGTTCTAAGCGCTGGGGTAGATACAGGGTAGTCAGATTGTCCCACGTGGGGCTCACATTTTTCTATTTTTTTTTTAAATCCTCATTTTTACAGATGAGGTAACTGAGGCACAGAGAAGTTAAGTGACTTGCCCAATGTCACACAGCAGAGAAGTGGCAGAGCTAGGATTAGAACCCACAACCTCTGACTCCCAAGCCCGTGCTCTTTCCACTAAGCCACGCTGCTTCATTATGGGAAGAGACTGTGTCTACTCGTTGTTGTACAGCACTTGGCACAAAGTAAGCCCTGCAGGGAAAAGTGGGTTCAGAGAATAATAAGATGGAGATGGAGCTGAAGAAGGGGCATCAATCAATCGATCATATTTATTGAGGGCTTACTGTGTGCAGAGCACTCTACTAAGCCTTTGGGAGAGTACAATATAAGAGGGTTGATAGGCACATTCCCTGCCCAGAATGAGTTTACCATCTAGAGAGGGAAAAGTGTTAATCAGGTCAAACACAGTTCCTGTCCCACATAGGGCTCACAGTCTAAATAAAGAGAACAGGTACTGAATCCCCATTTTGTAGTTGAGGAATCTGAGGCACAGAGAAGTTAAGTGACTTGCCCAAGGTCACACAGCAGGTAGATGGTGGAGCCGGGATTAGAATCCAGGTCCTCTGGCTCCCAGACCCGTGCTTTATTCACTAGGCTACACTGCTTCCCACAAGGCAGAAACTATCCCAGATAAAAGAATAAGGAGACTCCACAAGGCATAGCTGTTTGAGCATTCATATGAAACAAGATGTACAAATACTTCGAACGTACTCTTGTTCTCCCTTCCGGCCTGCTGCGCTCTAGAGGTGGGGCCCTAGGGTGGAGCGGCTTGGTGGATGTCGATGGGGTAATGGGAGTGAAGAGGTTGTTGGCCCTGGAGGAGCTAGCAGCCTTGAGCTGAATAACCTCAAAGTAGATTAATTAATTCATTCATTCGTATTTAGTGAGCACTATTGTATTTGTTAAGTGCCTACTATCTGTTAAGCACTGTTCTAAGACCTGCAGGAGATTCTAGTTAATCAGATTAAATACAGTCTCTGTTCCACATGGGTTAACAGTCCAAATAGGAGGGAAAACAGGTATTGAATCACCATTTTGCAGATGAGGAAACTGAGGCACAGAGAAGTAAAGTGACATTCCCAAGGTCACACAGCTGGAAAGTGACAGAGCTGGGATTAGAACCCACGTCCTCCAACTCCCAGGTCTGTCCTCTTCCCACTAATCCACCCTGCTCCTTTGTCATCAATAGTATATACTGGATGCCTTCCTGAGTGTGGATTGCTGTACACTCATGCCTGGGGTCCATTCAATCAGTTCATTCATTCATTCATTGAATAGTATTTATTGAGCGCTTACTATGTGCAGAGCACTGTACTAAGCCCTTGGAATGTACAACTCAGCAACAGATAGAGACAATCCCTTCCCAGTGATGGGCTCACAGTCTAAATGGGGAAGACAGCAAAGCAAAACAGAATAAAACAAAAACAAGACATCATCAATATAAATAGAATCAAGGAGTTGTATACCTCATTAATAAAATAAATATGGTAATTAATATATACAAATGAGCATAGTGCTGAGGGGAGGGGAAGGGAGAGGAACAGAGAGTGGGGGAGAGGGGAGGGGGAGCAAAGGGAAAGGGGGGGTCAGTCTGGGAAGGCCTCCTGGAGGAGGTGAGCTCTCAGTAGGGCTTTGAGGAGGGGAAGAGAGTTAGTTTGGCAGACATGAGGAGGAAGGGCATTCCAGGACAGGGCAGGATGTGGGCCAGGGGTCGACGGCGGGACAGAGGTGAATGGGGGACAGTGAGGAGGTGAGCAGCAAAGGAGTGGAGCGTACAGGGTGGGCAGCAGAAAGAGAGAAGGGAGGTGAGGTAGGAGGGGGCAAGGTGATGGACAGCTCTGAAGCCAAGAGTGAGGAGTTTCTGTTTCATGCGAAGGTTGATAGGCAACCACTGGAGGTTTTTGAGGAGGGGAGTGACATGCCCAGAGTGTTCCTGCAGGAAGATGATCCGGGCAGTGGAATGAAGAATAGACTGGAGTGGGGAGAGACAGGAGGAAGGGAGATCAGAGAGAAGGCTGACACAAAAATCCAGTTGGGATATTATGAGAACTTGTACCAGCACGATCGCCATTTGGATGGAGAGGAAAGGGCGGATCTTGGTGATATTGTAAAGGTGAGACCAGCAGTTGTTGGTGACGGACTGGATGTGTGGGGTGGATGACAGAGCTGAGTCAAGGATGACACCAAGGTTGCGGGCCTTTGAGATGGGAAGGATGGTCGTGCCATCCACAGTGACAGGGAAGTCAGAGAGAGGACAGGGTTTGGGAGGGAAGATAAGGAGCTCAGATTTAGACAAGTTGAGTTTTAGGTTGTAATATTGAGTGCTTACTGTGTACTAAGTATTTGGAAGAGTACAATATAACAGAGTTGGTAGATGCATTCCCTGCACACAACAAAAGCTTACAGTCTAGAGGGGGAGGCAGACATTAATATAAATAAATAAATTACAGATATGGATATAGAGCACAGGCTTGGGAGTCAGAGGTCATGTGTTCTAATCCCGGCTCTGCCACTTGTCAGTTGTGTGACTTTGGGCAAGTCACTTAGCTGCTCTGTGCCTCAGTTACCTCATCTGCCTCAGTTACCTCATCTGTAAAATGGGAATTAAGACTGTGAGCCCCACGTGGGACAACCTGATTACCTTGTATCTACCCTAGCACTTAGAACAGTGCTTGGCACATAGTAAGCACTTAACAAATACTATCATCATCATAAGTGCTCTGGAGATGAGGGAAGGGTGAATAAAGGAAGCAAATCTAAGCGCAAGAGTGACAAAGAAGGGAGTGGGAGAAGAGGAAATGAGGGTTTAGGTGGGGAAGGCTTCTTGGAGGAGCAGTGCCTTTAGTAAGGCTTTGAATATGGGGAGAGTGATCATCTGTCAGATATGAAGAGGAAAGGCAATTCAGGCCAGAGGGAGGATGTGGGCCAGAAGTTGGCAGTGAGGTGGACGAGACTGAGGTACACCGAGTAGTTTGGCATTAGAGGAGCGAAATGTGTAGGCTGAGTTGTAGTAGGAGAGCAGTGAGGTAAAGTAGGAGGGAGAAAGGTGGGTAACAAGAAGAAAGAAACAAACAAGGATATTAAATGTTCAGAGCAACTGGGAAGTCTTGGAAGCAGTTACATTTGACTCCTTTATTTAGGGGGCTACATCCCTAACCCTCTCTCTCTAAGTCACTTCTCTGCTTCACAGCTATATTCCCCTGAGACTAACATTTCATTGTTTTGGGCCAATAACAAAACCCAAATTGGGTTTTGAGATTTGATTTAAAAGAGGTCCAACATTACACTAACAGAGGTGAAGAGCATCAAAGTGAATTGGCTGCTACATGGAGCACCCAACCAAATTCAGCTGTAGGAAGTGCTGCAGAGGGATGTGGGTTCTAGCTTTTTGGTTGAAGAGCCAGCCTGAGAATAAAATGGAAAAGAACCAGCCTTCTGAAACCTTTCTTGCCCTCTGTCTCTCAGTGGAGGGCAATGAGCATGCAGAGTTCAGGTAGTCAAAGCATTTCAAGGATTTTTCTGCCCTAGGCTGTTACAGCTTTTCTCCACAGGTCCTTCTGTTACTCTTTTCTTTCAAACTCAGTTCATTTATTAAAAATAATAATAATGGTATTTGTTAAGTGCTTACTATGTACCAAGCACTGTTCTAAGTGCTGGGGTAGATATAAGGTAGTCAGGTTGTTCCATATGGGGCACTCAGTCTTAATCCCCATTTTACAGATGAGGTTACTGAGGCACAGAGAATTTAAGTGACTTGCCCAAAGTCACACAGCTGATAAGTGGTGGAGCTGGGATTAGAACCCATGACCTCTGAGTCCCAAGCCTGTACTCTTTCCACTAAGCCACACTGCTCTCTTTTCATTTAACCAACCATTTAGGAAAGCAGTAGTTCACAAAATATCCATCAACCAAAATACCTCCTCCCAACAATCTGCTCTGTACTGAAGGTTGGATGAACTTCCACTGGGTTCCTGACAGGACAGAAAACCTAGATTTCCTCCACTCACCAGTAACCTAAAAAGACACCTTAAATTGTTCACCTACTACATGACATGTGAGGCACACTGAACGATCAAAGCAAAGATGAGAAAAACAGTCACAAGCATGGTCTCTTTCTCCAGAAACATTGGCCTCTCTGTTCTTTGTGCAGCAGGGTTCTGAAAGGAAGCACCACTTTTGCCAAAAGCAATTGCAGTACATTAATATTAAACATGATCTAATGAAGGCAGAAGTCATTTGGGGAAAACATTAAGAACAGTAAAAGCATCCTCTGCATGATAAATTTGTGGCAGAAAAGACAGTACTCAGACATCTTTCTCCATGTCACCCAGGATTGATTTTTTTTTAAAGCTTCGAATAGAATTGTGGTGAGGAGCAAGAGGGCAAAGCCTAGGCAGATAGCCTCTCATAATCCTGTAAAATGGAAATACCTAACTATAAATAAAACAAAGACAAAAATGACCACCTTTTGCTCACGTTGAGAAAGTTTGGGGTATTAGGCCTACCTAAAAAATACCCCCTAAAATTGTCCCCTTTCTACAAAACAAAGTTGGTGATGTACTATGCTTGGAGTATGGGCCCATTCAGGAAAAAGCATGATTCACTCTTCTGAGAAGGAAGCAATCACATTGGCACTGTTCCTTGCTTATCTGACTGCCTTAAAAGGACCTTTTTGAAGTAGCTAATCAGAGGGAGTAAAGTAGCCAAACTACTTTTCTCTATCAAAAGTCAAAGGGCCAGGCTCATGAAAGGAACAACTGGGCCTTAATGAAGTTTCTAAAGATAAGAAACCCAAGTTCTTCAAACTACCCCAGACCTCCACCCCAAACTGTGGTTGTTCCATTTCCTTTAGCATCCTGTGGCATTCTTCAAGGCCTTATTCAAACAAATTTAAAGGGTCATTTGTGCAAGTGTTCCGACCCAAGGTGCTTGACAATCAGTGGCTTCAATCTCATCATTGCCAGCTGGTGTCCCCCACCACACAAAAAATGTGATGATTCAGCAATTTAATGCATCTTGAGTTTGGCAACAGTCCCCCAGTAGACCTCTCCAGGGAAATAAAATAATACAAGCCCAGGACTCTGGTGGGTTTTATAATTGTTTGCTTCTGGCATCAATCCAGGGCACAA
This sequence comes from Ornithorhynchus anatinus, assembly GCF_004115215.2. NCBI lineage: Eukaryota > Metazoa > Chordata > Mammalia > Monotremata > Ornithorhynchidae > Ornithorhynchus > Ornithorhynchus anatinus. The sequence goes on from NC_041753.1 coordinate 62,294,261, forward strand.
ACAGGAACTGACTTTAAGCTTGTTTGACTGCCTCACACTTTGGCGGTTGAAGCAGGTTGAAGGAAAGCTCCACTGGGCAAGATTGTCTTACTGCTTGTTTGAAGCAGGAAAAAAAAAAGAGAAAGAATTAATGTACAAAGAAAGGTCCAGATAGGTGGAGGAAGAGGGAAGCCCTTAAAAGCAAAGCTGTCAATCAAGTCTTAAATGAATCATTTCGCAACCCCAATAATTTTGAAATTAGTACATTCTGGAACACTTGATTTTCTCACCCGGAAAAGTAAAACAAGTCATCATTTTAAAATTAGTTTTTACATCTAAATTTAACTTCCAAGGAGCAAAAAATAATGTTAACAATTTTAAAGATCTTCACTACATCCCTTGTAAGGACAACAATCATTCAAAGTTATCATAGTCCTAAACAATGCATCATGGAAGTCAACCAAATAGCGATCGTTAATGAATGCTTACTATGAGCAGAGCGCTGCACCAAAAACATCCCTTCTAGCCCACTGGAAGTTTCCTCTTAGTGACAGGATCTCCCGAATAACAGAAACCCTCAATAGCAGTTATCTCTGACTACATGTTAAGCACTTACTATGAGCCAAACACTGTACTCAGCACTGGAGTAGGTACAACAGGTACAAGAAAATCAGGTTGGACATAGTTGCTGTACCACATAGGGCTCACAGTCTAAGTAGCAGGGAGTAGGATTTAATCCCATTTTACAGATGAAATAATTGAGGCACACAGAATTTAAGTGACTTGCCCAAGGTCACACAACAGACAGTTCCATGAAGAAGTAGCGTCACTTAGAACTATGACCGGTTTATCTGGTCAAGTCATCCAAGATGATCATTTAAGCTTTGTAGTTTCTCTCCGCCTCTTCCATTTCCCAAGTAATTTAACCTATGTAGTCACCAGTCTAGGGACAAAGTGCCAGAGGCAGGGAAGAGGGAGGTGGGACATTTGGTGAGCCCAGATTCTATCTCTTTTGGGCCCTCCCTCCACCTCTTCTCTGTCATCTTCTGTGGCTCTGATCCCTGAGGAGTTGGGGAGGCCGTAGAAGTGGAGAAATGGTCACCCCAGCTCCAAATCTCTCCCTCAGAGGTGGCAGAGATGGAGCACACTGATTTTGATTTTTCAGAAACATTCCTTTCATCTTTCAGTCTCTGTGTCCCACTGTAATCTCCCTATTACCTGTTATCAGGTGTCACAAGCCCCCCCTAGCTCACACCAACCAGGACCTTCCCAGACCAGGAGAGTCTCAGTGACACATAATAAAGTCGAACCACACCATTGATCACCAAGGTTACTGTGGAAAGTTTTTTTACTTAGTTTTACCAACATGCAAGGGAGTAACACATACACACACTCACTCCACCAAGAGTCTAATACCAGTCTGCCAGTCAAGGGAGCCCATTCTGCCATTGCTTCTTCTTTCTGCTTCCAAGTACTGCTCTCCTACTGCTTGATTCTTCTATGTATGCCCTTTGCGTGCCTGTGTGGGCTTCCTCACTATTCAAAGCAACCACGTTTTATCTGCCCTAAGTGTCACAGCTGTGTCTCTACACAGCAGTCACTGATTGGTCCAGGCCCATTACTGGCTAGAACAGAGAGAGAAGGCCATGCTCCACTCCCCACTGACCAGCAATCACCTGTCTCAGGTAGAGCCCATCAGTGCCTTCACCAGTCTCTTCCTTGTTGTTGTTCATGGGATGACGAACAGTCACTGGGAAGGCAGCTTGTTGTGAGCTCGCCACATGGGGGGCGGGGGGAGGATTTTAATAAAGTTTCAGCATCTCCCCCACCAACTGTTCTAATCCCGGCTCTGCCACTTGTCAGCTGTGTGACTTTGGGCAAGTCACTTAACTTTTCTGTGCCTCAGTTACCTCATCTGTAAAATGGGGATTTAAGACTGTGAGCCCCATGTGGGACAACCTGATTACCTTGTATCTACCCCAAAACTTAGAAAAGTGCTCAGCACATAGTAAGTGCTTACAAATACCATCATCATCATCATCTATTGAGACTCAGGAGCCTCAGTTCCAAACCCCTCCCACAGCCAGTGAATGGGGAAGGACTAATTTTTATTTTTCCGAGACATTCTCTCTGTCTTTTGGGGATAGTTTTAATAAAGTTTCAGACCCTGTTGGCAGGAACCAATCAGAGTTTGTGGCTCATGTTATCAGGAACCAATGTATGTGGCTCGTAACCACACTGTAAATTAAGCCCTTCAACTGAGTGAGGGAAGATCAGATAGGGGCACCCAAGGACAGCCATAATCCAATTAGACAGTTTAGGCAGTTCGTACTCGAATCATGTACCCCAGCAGACAAGTGGCAGAGTAGGGATTAGAATTCAGGTGATCTGACACCCAGGGCTATGATTTTTCCACTCGGTCACACTGCATCCCTATTTCTTTACCTCCCCTCACCAATGGAATTTCAGTAGTAAGGAATGAATGGTGAGAGGTGGGAGAAGGGAAAGAAAACCAAAAAAATAGAGAGATGAAAGAATGACATACTAGTGAGAGGGAAACCCCACTCTTGTAAAGCTATCCCCAGTGTCCTAAGCCCCTGAAAATTGGCCCGGAGTCTTCCAAGGAGGTAGTGCATTCTCATCCTCCTAAAATGTATATTTTAGGTGCTTACTTTTCATCACAAATTCACCACTGAGAGGAAGGGGACTGGCAGCAAAGGGCTAACAGAGTCAAGCCAACAGTCATTACTCTTTTGATGACAGAGGCTAAGTATTCTAAATGCCCAGAAGTACTTCTCTTGGGAGCTCAACAGAAGCTTCTGTGTTCCGTCATGGGAAACAAGTTGAAACCCCAAATCGTGGAAAATGTAACCCGCCCCAGTATGGACTAAAGGTCTGCTTGTCACTGTCAGCCTCTAAATCTGCTCTAAGGAGGGTGGTTTCCATCTCCTGGTAAAATGAGACCTCTAAAGTTTTCATTTGTGAAAGGTTAATTGTGTATGAGAGGCCTTCCCTAAGTCCCTCCTTTCCTCTTATCTCACTCCCTTCTGCATCACCCTGACTTGCTCCCTTTGTTCATCCCCCCTCCCAGCCCTACAGCCCTTATGTACATAACTGTAATTTATTTATATTAATGTCTGTCTCCCCATTTAGACTGTAAGCTCATTGTGGGCAGGGGAAGTTTCTGTTTATTGTATATTCTCCCAAGCGCTTAATACAGTGCTTCACACATAGTAAGCACTCAATAAATACAACTGAATGAATGAATGAGTCTCCACTTCCTCTCCTCCAATTTTCTCTTTGATCCCCTCCAATCTAGTTTCCACCCCTGTCACTCCATGGAAACAGCCCTCTATATGGTGGTCTTCTTCTCCATAGCCAATGGTTTCTCTTCATCCTAATCCTTCTAGACCTCACAGATGCCTTTGACACTATGGACCACTCCATTCTCCTTAAAAGTTTATCTAACCTTGGCTTCACTGACACTATTCTCTCTTGGTTCTCCTCTTATCTCTCTGACCACTCCTCCTCAGTCTCCTCCTCTGCCTCCCACCCTCTGGCCCTGGGGATCCATCAAGGCTCAGTTCTGGGTCCCCTTCTATTCTCCAACTACATCCACTCCCTTGGAGAACTCACTCATCCCCGTGGCTCGCAACCTACCTTTTTTCAGAAATGAATTTCCCCATTTGTAACCTTGTTCCTATGAGAAAACTAGTTCCACAACATTTTGCCTTAAGAAGCAGTTTTCAGGAACCAGTTGTCATAAATCCTTAGATTACCTTATATTTCCCTGTGTTGTGAGCTCAGCAAAGGCCACCATCTTCTGTAATATAATTCTTCATATAATTGAACACTTTTACTAAGTTAACCCTCCCTCTTTCTTCTCTGGTATAATCAGCCTCAATCAATGGTATTTACTGAGGACTTACTTATACAGAGTACTGTACTAAGAACTTGGAAGAGTACAATACAATAAAGTTGGTAGACACATCCCCTGCCCATGAGTTTACAGCCTAAAGGGGGAGACAGACATTAATATAAATACACTATGAATATGCACATAAATTCTGTGGGGTTGAGGGAGGGGTGAATAAAGGGTATAAATCCTAGTGCCAGATTAATACAGAAGGGAGAAGGAGAGGTGAAAATTAGGGCTTGGTTGGGGAAGGCCTCTTGAAGGAGATGTGTTTTTAATGAGGCTTTGAAGGTGGGAAGAGCAAATGTCTGTTGGATATTAAGAGGGAGAGGGCTTCAGCAAGGAGGCGGGACATGGGAAAGGGGCCAGTGATGAGAAAGATGAGATCAAAATACCATGAGTAGGTTGGCATTAGAGGAATGAAGTTTATAGGCTGGGTTGTAGTAGAAAATCAGAGATAAGGTAGGAGGGGGCAAGGTGATTGTGTGCTTTAAAGCCAGTGGAAAGGTTTTTCCGTTTGATGCAGAGATGGATGGGCAACCACTGGAGGTTCTTGAGGACTGGGGACATATGAACTGAATGGTTTTGTAGAAAAATGATCCAAACAGCAGACTGAAGTTTGAATTGAAATAAGGAGAGACAGGAGGCAGGGAGATCAGCTAGGAGTCTGATGCAGTAATCAAGGTGGAAAGTACTGTGGCCTAGTGGAAGGAGCATGGGCCTGGGAGACAGAGGACCTGGGTTCTAATCCTGGATCTGCCACTTGTCTGCTGGGTGACCTTGAGAAAGTCACTTAACTTCTCTACGCCTCAATTACCTCATCTGGAAAAGGGGGATTAAGACCGTGAGAGTGTTCTGCACACAGTAAGCGCTCAGTAAATCCTATTGAATAAATGAATGTGGGACAGGGACTCTGACTAATCTGATTAGCTTGTACCTACCCCAGCATTTAGTACAGTGCCTCCCACATAGTAAGACTTTAACAAATACCATAAAATAAGGTGGGATAAGATAAATGCTTGGATTAACATGGTAGCAGTTTGGATGAAAAGGAGAGGGTGGATTTTAGCGATGTGAAGGTTGAATCAATCAATCAGTGGTATTTATTGAGCGCTTACAGTGTGCAGAGCACTGTATTAAGTGCTTAGGAGAGTACAATACAAGAGAACTAACAGATACGTTCCCTGCCCATAATGAGCTTATAATCTAGAGACATGAATTGACAGGATTTGATGACAGTGAGTATGTGGGTTGAATGAGAGAGACAAATCAAGAATAACACCAAGGTTATGGGCTTGTGAGACAGTGAGGATGGTAGTGCAGTCTACAGTGATGGGAAAGTACCCAAAGGGTACAGGTCCAAATGCATAGGTGACACAGAAGGGCGAGGGACTCGGGGAAAAGAGGGCTTAACTGGGGAAGGCCTCTTGGAGGAGATGTGACTTAAGTAAGTCTTTGAAGGTAGGGTGAGTGGTGGTCTGTCCTATATGGAAGGGGAGACCAGACCAGAGAGAGGATGTGGGTAAGAGGTTGGCAGTGAGATATATGAGATCGGGGCACAGTGAACAAGAAACCCCAGTTCCTTTACATTTTCCTTATAGATCCTATTTTTGAATCCCTTAACTTTCCTATACTACTCTCCTTGGCGGCATCTCTTTCTTGTGTCACTGATCCTAAAACTGAGGATAGTGGACAGATTAGCTCCTGCTTTAACTTCATTTATCTATCTCTGAACCATGCTACTTTCTTGACAGCACTGTTTCAGACTCATTTTCACTTTAACTGCTAGATCTTTTTAAAAACAAGAAATATCACATTGGGTCAAGACCAGTGGTCCATCCAACCTCACATTCTGCTTCTGATAATGGGACCAAGAACTACTTAAAGGAACCATGGGATGGGTGCCCTCATATTTATCTGAATTCATGGTAGGGATGAACTCTCTAACATTCTTAACTTTCTCCTGCTGATAACTCAAATGTATTATTTCAGTTGGGCTTTCCTCCACAAAGGCATTTGACCATGGTGAACTTCATTCTGTTGGTTTCTGACCACTTCTCCAACATGAATTCTAATATGGCCCCCCTAGGCGATAGTGACTGACATAACAGCTTGGTGTTATGCACAGACTCACTGGGTGTACTCTTTTCTATCAACTAGATTATTAATGAGAATTTTAATTTGCAAATCCTGGGGTTTCTGTTGATATATCATAACCAAGTTATTTTGTGCATTTCTTACAGCTGTTTCTTGATACTGAAATGTGTGAGTGTGTGTGGTGTTTTTATGCGTATGTAAAATCCACAAAAAGAGGAAACCTATTCTAATGACAGGTTGGGGGAACTATAGTTTACCATTTACAGCTCACATATTTAGGGCATTTTTTTCCAAAATTTAAAAGCCATTTAAGGAATATTCATGCAGTAATATAAACAGTAAATATGGCTCTCATTCATTTATGCATTCAATTGTATTTATTGAATGCTTACTGTGTGCAAAGCACTGTACAAAGTGCTCTCCTGAGTTTAGGGCAGGAAATGGTTCTACCAACTCTGTTATTGTCCTCTCCCAAGTGCTTAAGGCAGGACTCTACACACAGTAAGCACTTAATAATACCATTGTTCGATCGATTGATTTTAGGTTTAAAATGCTTAATGATTAACCTTACCAATCTGAATTTACTGATGCCACTGTAGACTGTAATATCCTTGTGGGACAAGAATGTGCCTACCAATTCTCTTATATCGGACTCTCTCAAGTGCTCTGTAGAGTGTTCTGTACACAGTAAGCACTCAACACATACGACTGATTGATTGATTGTTCTGTCTTTTGAAAGAATCTGTTGTTTTAATGGCCAGCATAGTTTCAAAGCCATTGGCTCCAGCTGGATTTCTTAAATTGAATTTTCAAGGATTGGAAACTACTGTATCTGTCACACCTTGAATGTAAGAGAACTGACCACACTGCTTATTGAAATGAAAACCCAACACTTGTTCATTCCTTAACATTACCTTCTGATTTCTGTTGCTATGGATTTTTTTGATTACTATAATAATGTTGGTATTTGCTAAGTGCTTACTATGTGCAGAGCACCGTTCTAAGCGCTGGGGGAGATACAGGGTAATCAGGTCATTCCACGTGAGGCTCACAGTTAATCCCCATTTTACAGATGAGGTAACTGAGGCACAGAGAAGTTAAGTGACTTGCCCACAGTCACACAGCTGACAAGTGGCAGAGCCGGGAGTCGAACTCATGACCTCTGACTCCAAAGCCCAGGTTCTTTACACTGAGCCACGCTGCTTCCCCAGCGTGATCAATCAGCATTCAGCTATTGATTCTTTTTTTTTTTCTCAGTCTGACCATAGTACAGAGCTAGACATATATACTGCCTAGTATAATGGCACAGTGGATAGAGCATGGGCCTGGGAGTCAGAAGGTCACAGGTTCTAATCCCAACTCTGCCACTTGTCTGCTGTGTGACCTTGGGCAAGTCACTTCACTTCTCTGTGCCTCAGTTACTTCATCTGTAAAATGGGGATTGAGACTGTGAGCCCCATGTGGGACAGGGACTGTGTCCAACCCTATTTGCTTGGATCCACCCCAGTGCTCAGTACAGTGCCTGGCATATAGTAAGTGCTTAAATACCTTAATTATTATTATAATTCTCTGCTAATATATGTGGTTGACTGTTGAATCTCAAGCAAGGAGAGAAGCCCAGAAGCCTTAAACTTTGCAAGACAAAATATCAAAAGCTGCACAATTTGGGTAGAAGGGAGATATCAGATTGCACTAGAAGTCAGACTATACTAGAAAAGGCTAAAATCATGTGGAAATATTCGCAGCAGAGAAGGCTATTTCTCAATGGATAGAATGAATAATAACCACTCTTTGGTGAACTTATTATTTCTTAAAAAGGTTCCCAAAATATGCAGTCACTATTGTGGCATTTGTTAAGCACTTGCTTTATGCCAAGCACTGTTCTAAGCACTGGGGTAGATACAAAATAATGTCAGAGAAGCAGCATGGCCTAGTAGATAGAGCATGGATCTGGGAGTCACAAGAACCTGAGTTCTCATCCCAGCTCTGCCACTTGTCTGCTGTGTGACCTTAGGCAAGTCACTTAACTTCTCTGTGCCTCAGTTACCTCATCTGTAAAATGAGGATTAAGACAGAGTTCCACTGTGGGACAAGGGATTGTGTCTAACCTGTTGAACTTGTATCTACCCCAACGTTTAATACAGTGCCTGGCACATAGTTAGGGCTTAACAAATACCTTTAAAAAAATCAGACAGTTCCTGTCCCACAAGGAGCCTACAGTTTAAGTAGGAAGGATGACAGGCATTTAATCCTTATTTTACAGATGAGGAAACTGAAGCACAAAGAAGTTGTCACTTGCCTAAGGTCTCACAGCAGGCAAATAGTGGGGCTGGGATTAGAAACCAGATCCCATGACTCCCAGGCCTGTATTGTTATTTTTGTAATAGTATTAAGTGCTTACTATGTGCCAGGAACTCTACTAAATGCTTAGGATAGATAAAAAGTAGTCAGGTTAGACACAGTCCATGTCCCACTTTGGGCACACAGTCAACCTCTATTTTACAGATTCTCTAAAGGTATTCTGTTAAGTCCTGCTATACTTAATAAACTATCAAAAACTCTTTGTTGTCCAATTTTTGTTCATAAAAATCTGGGTCCATGTAGCCTTCAAAGACTCAGGATCAAGGGTGCCTTAGCCCTTCCTGGTCTCTGCTCCTGCCACTATAAATCCACCCACGATCAGACATAAGATCCAAATGAGGCTAATTCTACTGCAGCACTGAAACTAAGGCTTGAGGCAAATTAATTTCCAACCCCTGTGAAGCTCAAGGTAACCCCTGATAAGGCAGACATCCTGCCGTGGCCAGTGGAAAGAGCATGGGTCATGGGTTCTAATCCCAGCTCCGCCACTTGTGAGCTGTGTGACTTTGAGCAAGTCACTTAACTTCTCTGTGCCTCAGTTGCCTCATCTGTAAAATGAGATGAGGAGAAGCAGCGTGGCTCAGTGGAAAGAGCCTGGGCTTCGGAGTCAGAGGTCATGAGTTCGACTCCCAGCTCTGCCACTTGTCAGCTGTGTGACTGTGGGGAAGTCACTTCTCTTCTCTGTGCCTCAGTTCCCTCATCTGTAAAATAGGGATTAAAAGTGTGTGAGCCCCACGTGGGACAACCTGATGACCCTGTATCTCCACCAGTGCTTAGAACAGTGCTCGGCACCTAGTAAGCGCTTAACAAATACCAACATTATTATTAAAATGGGGATTAGGAATGTGAGCCCCATGTGGGACTACCTGATTACCTTGTATTCCCCCAGCGCTTTGAACGGTGCTTGGCACATAGTAAGTGCTTAACAAATGTCATCATCATCATCATTATTAAAATATTAATTGCATTTTTCTCTTTGTTTTGAAGTTGTGTCAAAACCACAAGGTGCATATTTTGTTACAGGTAAATGATGTATTGGATAAAGTTGGTTTCCATTCTGTCTTTGTAGAAACAAGTATCATTGTACCAACCCCAATATTTATCAAATTTATTGTAAAATGCATGTCCTGGAGTCTCTTATAATACAGGCATAAATACAGAGAAGTTAAGATACATCCAAACTTGTATATGAAGAGGTCTTTCAGAAAGACCTGCTGGGTTACTTTAGTTACATTTGCAAAGCACCAGCTTTCAAGCTTAAGTCTTTGATGGAAAGCTAACAGGTCCAAATTCTCATCTCCAAAGAGGAGAGAAATGGAAGGGGGAATATGGAATATGTGATGGTGATCAATCAATCAATGGTATTTATTGAGCACTCACTGTGTGCAGAGCACTGTATGAAGCACTTAGAAGAGTAATCATTCCTTCAATCATATTTATTGAGCGCTGTGTGCAGAGCATGATGCAACAGTGAGTAGACATGTTCCCTGCCCACAGAAACAGCGTGGCCTAGTGAATAGAGCACAGGCCTGGGAGTCAAAATGACATGGGTTCTAGTCTGGGCTCAGCCACTTATCTGTAGTGCGACCTTGGGCAGGTCACTTCACTTCCTCTGTGACTCAGTTACCTCATCTGTAAAATGTGGGTTATCACTGTGAGCCCCATGTGGGACATGGACTGTCCAACCTGATTTCCTTGTCTCTACCCCAGAGCTTAGAACAGTGCCTGGCACATAGTAAATGCTTAACAAATACCATAAAATAATTGTCTCAGATAAACATCTCACATAGTTTTGATACAACATGTAGCCCACTGTTACTTTGTAGTCCCTCTAGAGACTTGATTTTCCAGAGCTCCCAAACACAATCCTTTGTGGAAAAGGCAAGACTCATTACTGCAAGCCTTAACAGCCCAGACGCTTCCGACTATCACTGAAAGTAACAGGTTTGGCTTTTCCTTGATACTCCTGGCTCCTGAATTTTTGAGATTATTTCCCTAACACCTGGGGGAAGAAGAAAAGTGTCGGAAGAGTTACCGACACAATATATTTGCTTCCCATTAATTGTATGTTTTGTATAATAAACCTAAATTCGTGGTGTGGATAGCATGATGCATACAAAATGGCCCACAGTACTTTACCAATACTGGATTTTTTGCACTGTCTTTTTTTTTCCTGGTTCTGTCACAAAGATAAATGATTATGCTTACTTGGTTTAGTTGAGGGCACAGTTTCCCATAGAGTACTTGTACTGTGATCTGCAGACAGCAAAATATTTAATGGCAGCTTTACTGGGGCCATTAGTTCTAAAACGTTTAAAGGGGATGGGCAAAGGTTAACCCCCTTTCTGTATGGTAGCATGGGAGAAGAGCCTTGTAAAACAGTTTGGTAAACACACAAGGGGGCATTCATTCAGAGGCCTTCCTTAAGCCTGGCTCTGTGCAAATTTGCACTTTGACATATGTCTATGTTAATTACTGCTGGAAAATTGTTTTAAGTGTTGATAATTTCAAGACAAGACAACATTCGGAAAGAAAGCATAACGAAACCGGACAGGAACATGTAAAGAAGATCAATCCTGCCCAGTTTTGTCTTATTGTATTGGCCCCTTTGGTGCAGAAGGGAGAGGAAGGGATTGATTATTGCTTCACATGACAGGAAAAAGGAGCAGACATCGATGGCTCTCCATTGCTTGATGGATTAATGGGGCATACAGAGGAAAGAAAAAAGAAGGATAGTGGTCATGAGATCATGACAGTCCTAGGTCAGAAAAAGATAATGAAAGTTACCTCTTCTATCACTAAAACCATTGCTATAAATAAGGATGTTTCTGATCAAGATATAGTTTGACATGTAAGCACTGGATTCTGATCTATATTCATGGTCCAATGTAGGGATTGGCCACCTTCCTTCACAGCTACAAAGCCTCCAGAGAGAGCATACGAACAACCCAGAAGAGCTATTCCAGCTACCCAACTGATTGTAATAGCTCCATTTAATATTCTTGTCTAGTGAAATAGCAAAGATCCCTCGCGCCTATTTTTAAATGCACATTTTTAATACGTATTCATATAATGTTACTCTTTAACAAACTCTTTACTCCCCGCTTCTTTTATGAAGCTTCCCGTGGTCTTTAAAAGGATTGTTAACCAAAGAATGGATCACACTCTTTCTGCATGAGCAGACTGAGAAACACTCCATTAAACCTTTCAGTATTTAATATAAAGAGTAATCTCTCACCTCTGAGGAGATGAGCCAGTTGCTCAGTGACTAACTCTGGTGCCTCCTGAAGAATCTCTTTCACCACAAACGAAGAAGACAAGTCCGGAAAGTCCAAGCTGGTACTGCATTTCTCAACAGGATTAATGACTTTGACAACAGCAGATTCTAAAGTTCTCTCCTCACTGGCAAACAAGAGAGAGAAAGTCGGGGAGAGGAGAGGAAATGTTACCTTTCTTTTCAGGATTACTTGATTTTTTATGCATACAAATAGCATTTCTCAATTTTTCATTATTATCTGCATGAAATCTTTATGCCTAACAATTAATAGAGGATACTGCTGCCTTCTCCCTATTTTCTTGAGAATAAATCTGCCCAAAAGTTTTAGCAACACTTTCATGACATGCAGTTCCACCTCTTGAAGCAAAAGAATAGACATACATAGGCAGTTACATTCAATCTGATGGAGATGTAAATGAATTACTTTTTATAATATACAACATACTCAGCTTTCTCGATTTGTGATCTTATGAAAATTAACAAAATGTGCTTTGAAATAACTCAGTTATTTTTTCAAGCATCATTTTCCATGACTAGGTGGGAAATTTTTTAAAAATGTGTTTCAGTTTTAAAAATCCAGGGTCTCTAATGAAGGCACAGTCAGCATCCCTGCTGGCTTGTAATAGAAATAATGAAGGCAATCAGGAGCCCTGATTGCCTCTTATATTAATGGGGACAAATAGGAAAGAAGTTTTGCATGTTATGTTACAATTAAACACAGACTTAATTTTCTTAAGGGGAAAAAAACCCTCTTTCTGTTGTGATGCCCATTTTTTTCAGTGAAATAAAAAAATCCCATATTTTTAGTCATTTTCCATGTTTCAGAAACCAACCCTATGTTCTTATATATTTGCTTGTCCCTCAACACAGATCTTGTCAAAGGGAGACAGTTGCTGAAATAGAGGTAGCCAGTGGCTTTGCTGACTCAATAGGTGGCACTCTTCCCCATCCCTTAGGACGGGAACTGTGCTTCTAGGGAATCTGACTTTGAGATGAGGAATATCAACCGACTACCTCCCATTTATGCCTCTTAAAGATCTTGTACCATTTTCTAAAACAGCAAAGTCCCGGAAACTTAACTTGGGTAATTCTCCATGTCGTTTCCAAGCTACTGAGTGTGGATATGAACTCAATGGCATGTCACTTCGTAACTATAGGCCAAAGTTCTATTTTCAGACCTAAATATTTGTATAGAAATCCTAAGCTACCTGTGGGTATATTAAACAGATCTGCGAGGCTATCACATAATCCAGAGCTACAAAGGAGTCTCTGGGTAGCCAGAGAATGCTGCAAAGTCCCATGTTCATCTTGGATAAAGGGACCAGAATCAATTAGTCAAGCAATCAATGACATTTATTGAGTGCATACTATGTGCAGAGCACTGTACTAAGTGCTCGAGAGAATATAACAGAGCTGGTAAATGGTATAATAACAAAGGACCTGCAGAAACGGTTTCCCCCAAAGAGATTTAATGAAACTCTTCTAACAGAAATTCCTGCTGTAAAAGTGTTTCTAATATATATTCAAATGTCTACATCCCAGCTATATATTCCCAATTTTACACTTATCCCCTAAGAACATTTTAGAGGCTGGTCCTTTAAAAATCATCTTAGCATTTTACTGAATTTGGAATCTCAGTCCATGCTAGTAACAAATTCCATGTGAAAGGTGTTTTTGAAAAATTCAGCATATTGCATTGCTCGATCATCAGAGAAGGGGGAAAAAGTGTGTAACTTCCTAACTCTGACTCTCTTGCAGGACTTCACAGTCATCCACGATTGCCCAGCAATATCCTTCCCCAGTCCTCCTATTTTCAGAACAACCTCTGGGAACAACATTCTGGGTATGTCACCCCCTTCTCAAAAATCTCCAGTGGTTGCATATCAACCTCTGTATCAAACAAAAACTCCTCACTATTGGCTTCAAAGCTCTCTATCACCTTGCCCCTTCTTACCTCACCTCCCTTCTTTTCTTCTACAACCCAGCCCACACACTCCGCTCCTCTGGTGCTAACCTTCTCACTGTGCCTCGTTCTCACCTGTCCTGTCGACCCCTGGCCCACGTCCTACCTCTGGCCTGGAATGCCCTCCCTCCTCTAATCCGCCAATCACACTTTCCCCCTTCAAAGCCCTACTGAAGGCTCACCTCCTCCAGGAGGCCTTCCCAGACTAATCCCCCCTTTTCCTCTGTTCCCCCTCCCCATCGCCCCGACTTACTCCCTTTGCTCTACTCCCCTCCTCCCCAATAGCACTTGTGTATATATGTATATATTTATAATTCTATTTATTTATATTAATGATGTGTATATATCTATAATTGTATTAACTTATATTGATGCTACTGATACCTGTTTACTTCTTTTGATGTCTGTCTCCCCGCTTCTAGACTGTGAGCCTGTTGGGGGCAGGGATTGTCTCTATTTGTTGCTGAATTGTACTTTCCAAGCACTTAGTATAGTGCCCTGCACACAGTAAGTGCTCAATAAATACAATTGAATGAATGAATGAACCTTGAAAAGAACAAAGGTCATACCTTGTCAGCACATTGGTGCTCACGAGTGTTAGAAATAACTTCCCTTCATCATTTAGCTGATGCAGATTGATCTCATCCCGGAAGATGTGGACCGATTCAGGGATATTCAACTCTTCTAAAATGAACCTTGTCTCGGTGAAGTAGCTGAACTCTGTCCGGCTTATGTTCAGCACCGGCAGACAGAGGACACCAGGTGGGCTGACCTGCCACAAAAAAGTGACATTAGGCACGTCAGAGACAGGCTTTGGCAGCAAGGAATACAGGAGCTGCGAGAAGCAACTGGTCCAAGAAGCCAATCTCTCTCTGTACATCTCTTTCCACCATATATTTACCTTGACTTTGATTCATGTTACATCATCTGTGCAATCCACTTGCTAGTTTACCTTTCTCCTGTATTCAGAACCATCCTAAGGAGGAGTAGGCAGAAGATGAAAGAGAGGTAGCACCTCTCCGATAGTCCAGGCTCTCAAAGAAACTCATGCCCACTACATTCTCTGGAGGCGACTGCTGGTCCTTAAGAGGAGGGCAGGGAGGGCAGACCAAAGCAGGGAAAAGCTAGCTCCACCTATCCTCTCTTCCTCCCATACCTCACTTGCTGGGCCATCACCAGCACCCAAGCTTGGGTTCTGCACACCTCCCTTCTCTCACTCAACTGCGCATTTCTCTCTTCTTCATCACCTCAGCTGTGGCTCCAAGCTGGACCAAGGATTAGGCCAGTAAAACCCCAGGCACAGACACAGTCTGAGGAGACACTGACCTCAGGGGTGGAAGGTTTTAGAAAGGGTTCAAGAATTGTCCTCAGAGATCAGCCATACTCTAGTAGGGTGGCCAGGCATTAATCTAGACAGTGCAGTTTTCAGTAGATCTTCCACCTGTCTGCTCGAAAAATACTATTGACTAATTGAAGTAGAGTACCAGATGCCTTTGTGTTCACTATTTTGATTTTCAAGACCCAGACTCCCTCTACTTCACCAAATTCCATGCCCCAGAGAGAGCTGCCATTTTCAGAGGGACCTGGATGGGGAACACAATGGCTCTGGAGCAATTGAGAAAAGAGGGAAAGGCAGTCATGTTAAATGCAGGCAGAATCGGCTGGACCTCTGCAAAAATGGTGTCCGTATGATGTCACCATGTATAGCGCATGCCAGTGAAATTCATGTGATGTCACTTGGGCCTTGGGGACCAGTTTGAGTCCTATCGCTGGCCATCCTATATTCTATGGACAGAAGTACTTAGATTCAACTGGTTCACATTTTTGAATACCTTCTCCATTTCATTGCCAAACACCCTCAAAATCCAAATAATACAATGCCAGGGGTGGGTGGAAGTGGAGGGAGAAAAATAGGGAGCTGGGTGGGGGCGCGTGGGTTGGCCCTGTTTGGGCCAGGCCATGAAATGGTGGGGCATGTTTGGGCTGACTTGCACTTTACTCTTTAGTTTTTTCTCTTGGTTGGGGGCGTCTGAGGAGAAGAGAGAGTACAGCAAGCACAAGTAATCTGACCCTACCACACCACACTGGGGGAGATCCACTTCACCTGGAAGTGAGGCCTGGACCCTTTAGACCGGGCTTATATCTGTGATCTGCTGGTGGTTACTCTATATAGTTTAAAAATATGTTTTAAATAAAAACAGTTTTACTATATAGCATTGCAGCTAAAACACACAAGTCACATTCCATTTTGTTTCTTTTACCTTATCTAGGAAATAGGCATAGGTGAAAGCAGAAATAAGAGAGTCCAAGTCACATGACTTATGTCCAAGAACCACATGCACTTTGTCCAAACGTTTGCTCCGGGTCTGAAACAAAATTCCAATTAAATATGGTCACTTTAAAGGCATCAGGTCAGTATGAAAGAATTTAAGTATTTAAGTCATGGTCTCAAGTGACAGGCAACCATTGTGTTGAAAGCAATAGCACTGTTTTTAAACTTTTTATCCATGACAACACAAGGAGGGAAACGTTATTTTGCCCAACATATATAATTAAAAATGAAGAACCTTCAGCATAATTTACTACCCAAATTCTAACCTATTGCATAAAGATAAAGGATGCCAGAAAGATTTAGTTTTAATCTGCAGCCAAATAAAATGAAATATGATTAAATGACAAATATTTTTCTGTAACAAATCATTCCTGAAATGTGGACTGCATAGAACTCTATGAGGTTAAACAATAATAATGTTAGTATTTGTTAAGCACTTACTATGTGCAAAGCACTGTTCTAAGTGCTGGGGAATATAAGGTGATCAGGTTGTTCCACATGGGGCTCAGAGTTTTAATCCCCATTTTACAGATGAGGTAACTGAGGCACAGAGAAGTTAAGTGACTTGCCCAAAGCCACACAGATGGCAAGAGGCGGAGCTGGGATTAGAACCCATGACCTCTAACTCCCAAGCCTGGGCTCTTTCCACTGAGCCATGTTATATCCCTTAATGAGCCGTGTTTCTCAGTTTGAGAAACAAACCTTGGTGACATTTTTCATCTTTGTCTCAAATACACACATATACACAGGTATTTTTTTAATATGAAAGCTAAAGGGTACACTGTTATTTTGAATTAATTTCCTGAGCTCTACCAAGAAAAATGTGTTATATTTTCTTCAGTGATAGATCTATAATTAGCATCTTAGATAAAAATTTCAAATTAATTACTAACTGAAAAGTATACAGTATCAGTATATCAGCTGGGCAATAACCCAGGATTCCTGTTCTTCACAAAATGCTAGGTTGGAGAGTCCATAGAACAATCAAATTCTGAATAATTTTATTTTAAGAAAACCTGTCCAAAGAAGGTAACGTGACAAAAATTTACATCTTTTACTCCATGTCACTGATTTTCAGTTACGCATATTTCTCCCATTCCTCCCCTCTCTAATTATCTTCACTCAGCATATTTTTAGGACTGACTGGCAGGCCAACCCAGTTTTAATTCTATCCTAAAGGCTAAATAAAAGGTCAGGCTGTTTGTTCATTGCTGCTTCAATAAAAGTGAAATGACTTTCTTTTCATTTCTTTCCAGAACAGAACACACATAATGCTTTTAGGATTGTTTAGTGACCTAGCATGTATTTTGCAAAAATACCTATGAATATTTCAGTATTTCTATTGCACCATCAGTATCATTTTCACAGTACCAGGCCAAAAAGCAACGATGTTTCTAACCTGAGGCAGGGTCTTTAGTTTCCAAAGGAGGAAAAACACAACTACAATACTTGACCTATCTGTTTTCTGATAGACGAAGGAATCAAATTTGGAATGAGCCTTGGGAGGAAAAGAAGAAGAGGTAGGAATGGAGCAATTCAAGTTCCCAAAGAGTAGGACTTTGGTATATATGCATAATCAGTTGTACTGTCTACCATTTATTCTAATTGCTCAATGTGTAAATATTTCTATGATTGTTTTCCCTCTTAAGAGTGTTAGTTCCTTGTGGAGAAGGAATGTACCTTGGGTATCTGCTATACTTTCCCAAGTATTATGTACAGTGCATTAAACCAAATCAATCCAACAAGAAATGGTACTTATTGAGCCCTTACTATGTGCAGAGCACTGTACTATGTAGTTGGGACAGTACAATAGAATATGACATAATCACTGCCTTCAGGGAGCTTACAATATAGCGGGGAAGACAGGCATTAAAATAAATTACAGATAAGAGAAGCAACTGAGTATCAATCAATCAGTGCTGTTTATTGAGTGCTTACTTTGTGCAGGGCACTGTACTAAGTGCTTGGGAGAACACAATACAACGGAGTTGGTAGGCACACTCCCTGACCACAATGAGCTTATAGACTAGAGGATAAGATATGTTCATACATGCTGTGGGGTTGAGGGTAGGGTGAGTATTGTGAGTGCTTAGGAGGTACATACTCAAAAGCACAGCTGATGCAGGAGGGAACAAAATAGGGTGAGAAGATGAAAGATTAATCAGAGAATGCTTCCTAGAGCAACTGTGATTTAAATAGGACTTAGAAGATGGGGATAGAAAGCAATGACCTACCAGGTGGGAAGGGATGGGGGGCAGTTCCAGGCAGAAGAGAGAGTCTGAGCAAGGGAGTCAGTGGTAAGAGGGAAGAGAATGAGGCACAATTAAGAAGATTGATATTAGAGGAGTAAAGTAAGTGGGCTGGGTTTTAGTAGAAGAGGAGCAAGGATAGATAGGACGAGGTGGTGAGGAGATTCTGCTTGATGAGAAGATGGATGAGCAACCATTTGAGCACTGAATGGGTGCTCAATATGTGCTATTTTTCAATCATTCATTGAGCACTTACTGTGTGCAGAGCACTGTACTAAATAATGTTGATATTTGTTAAGCGCTTACTATGTACAGAGCACTGTTCTAAGCACTGGGGTATATACAAGGTAATCAGGTTGTCCCATGTGAGGCTCACATTTAATCCCCATTTTACAGATGAGGTAACTGAGGCACCGAGAAGCTAAGTGACTTGCCCACAGTCACACAACTGACAAGTGGCAAAGCCGGGATTCGAACCCATGACCTCTGATTCCAAAGCCCGGGCTCTTGCCACTGAGCCAAGCTGATGCTTGGGAAAGTACAATACAGCAATAAAGAGAGACAATCCTTGTCCACAACGAGCTCACAGTCTAGGGGGGGGAGACAGATATCAATACAAGTAAACAGACATCAGTACAAATAAATACAATTACAGCTATATACATAAGTGCAGGGGGGCGGGGGAGTAAAGGGATTGAGTCAGGATGACACAGAAGTGAATGGGAGATGAGGAAAAGTGGGGTTTAGTTTGGGAAGGCCTCTTGGAGGAGATGTGCCTTCAGTAAGGCTTTGAAGGCAACAGTAATTGTCTGGTGGATATGAGGGAAGGTATTCCAGGCCAGAGGTAGGACACGGGCCAGGGGTCAGCTGCAAGACTGGCGAGAACAAGGCACAGTGAGAAGGTTAGGACCAGAGGAGCAAAGTGTGCGGGATGGGTTGTAGAAGGAGAGAAGGGAGGTGAGATAGGAGAGAGCAAGGTGATGGAGAGCTTTAAAGCCAATGGTGAGTTTTTGTTTGATATGAAGGTGGCTAGGCAATCACTGGAGACCTTTGGGGGGGGGGGGGTGACATGTCCTGAGTACTTTACTACTACCATTTGGACCACTGCTTTTACTGCTACTGTATACTAAAAACACTCCCTCCACATCAGCAAGTGTTCTGTATATTAATTTAAAATGTGAGTTCCTGAAGGGCAGGAATTATACTTTTTTCCCATCCCTCCCTCCCACCTCATTTTTTCAGACTTATGGTACTTCTTGGCATGGTTAGTATTACCCATGGTTTCTTTTATGAAGTTTTTCGAAGAAATCTAAAAGCAACAGACTGTGTACAACTTGCATTTAAGGTAATTCAAAAAAACTTTTGGACAGAAACTCTTCAAAGCCCATTTGCTTCCTCACTCTCCTCCCAACACCACCATAACTTTCAGAGTTGGCCTACTGGCTGGAATATCTTCACAATGTTTAGATTCTAAAGGTTGGCCTTTTAAAGGCTAACTGCTTTTCATCCCCATGGTATAGGCAAATGTTCTGGAAGCATCCAAAGGAATTTGGATAAATAGATTTATATTTTATTACACCACAAGCAACTGCATTAGCAAATCACATTACTGTAGAATATCTTTCTTCCGAGAAGCTCAAAAGGTCTTTACAGACATTACCTCATTTCTCCTCAGAAAACCTTTGAGAAAGGAAGTAGGGGAAATTAACACCATTTTCTAGATGAGCTACATGAGGCAAAAGGGTTAGAAGAGGTGGTCAAAATACCGACTGATAATGATAATTAATGATAGTATGGCACCTATTAAGTTTTTACTCTGTGCTAAGAGCTTGGGTAGATCAAAGGTTAAGGGATGAGACACAGTTCCTGTCCCACATGGGGCTCACAATAGATCACATCACCATTTTGCAGATGAGGAAACTGAGACCCAGCAAAGTTAAGTGTCTTGCCTATGGTCACACAAAAATGCCAGTGGCAAATACAGGACTGGAACCTAGGCTTCCTGACTCCCAGTTCTGTTCTTGTTCCAATATGCCACTCTGTCTCTCCATGGAATTATTGTTCACCAAAGCTCACAGCACCAGGAAAAGGAAGCATTCACTGAAGCTAGGCAGTAAACATATGGAATTCATTATCAGGAACAGTTGTGCAGGCTGGAAAATAGGTACAAGAGGGACTTGGCTAGATTCATGGATAAGGAGAGTGCCTAGTCATCCAGTTTCATAGCAGGCCAGTGTTCAGCTGGTCTATCCCCTATCCGGTATGGCTATGGCACCGGATGTACATTCAACACATTTATTTTCAACATGCAGCCTCCCTCTGCTGCCACCAAGTTCTGGAGCTGAGAAGAGGTGCCCATCTTCACAGTATCCTGGGAGGGGAACTCAGAGCTCTGGAGCAAGTTGGTGGGGTTGGGAATTTCACCAGAGAAACAGGCTAGATTTAGACAAGCTCAGCACCTGCTGCAAAATGACATTTATACATCATCAGGTTACCCTGCATGCTTGTACTCTCCCAAGTGCTTAGTACAGTGTCTTGCACACAGTAAGCGTTCAATAAATACAATTGAAATGAATGAATGAAGTCACACTTGAATCTCTAGGGCTGGCATTTCCGAGGGTCGTCCAAGGCACCTTATGGATGGAGGTCCATAATGGGTTTTTAGAGGGAAAGTTAGAGATGGAGAGGGAAAAAGACAACGCTGTTCCCTCAAGTCTCCAGGTGCCATTTTCAGAGACAGAATAAAAAGTGTGGAATTTGTTAAGCACTATGTGCTGAGCACTGAACTAAGCCCTGGGTTAGAAACGAGATAATTGGGTGGGACACCGTCCCTGTTCCACTTTGGGCTCACAGTTTTAATCCCCATTTTACAGATGAGGAAACTAAAGCACAGAGAAGTTTAGTGACTTTCCAAGGTCACACAGCAGACAAGTGGAGGACCCAGGATTAGAACCCAGGTCCTCTGACTCCCTGGCCTGTGCTCTTTCCACTAGGCCACGCTACTTCTCAATGGACCATTGACCTGAGATTGGTCTAATATCAATACTTCTGCAATTACAGGCAGTGGCATGTGGAGCATTTTAAAGTAAGTCACTAAGCAAGGACGATATCACTCTACAGCTTATTCCCCCGGAGCAGCTGTTTTAGAGAGAAAATGGGTGTCGTAGTGACTGCACTCTGAGGCTGAGTAGTATTATGGATTCATTCATTCATTCATTCAATCATATTTATTGAGTGCTTACTGTGTGCAGAGCACTGTACTAAGAGCTTGGAATGTTCGATTCAGCAACAAGTAGACAGTAGACAATACGGATGGGGCAGTGCCTGCTGAGGATTGTTGTCTAAGCACAAAACAAAGAGCTGTTTGCATGTGACCATCACCTAGCTCCCAGGAGAACTCTGGAGGAGAATGAAAGCTGAGCAGAAGTGGCTGGAAGCAAGGTAAGTAATACCTACTGAGAAGCCTCCTGACTTGGCTTTGTTTGGGCTTCTGCTGCCCTGGGAGCTCAGCACTTCCCTTTGCTAGTTCGCTTATTGTCTTTGGCTCCTGCAGATCAATTTAAAGGTCCTGCTTTCAAACAGCATGCTGGCTGCTGGCTGCTTTTCCAACATTTTAGAGCCAACATCCCCGAGCGGGCAGGTCCTGAATTTCCAGTGCTTGCTGGGCTCCTGCCAGGGTTAGACTTGGTCTCGCTGGGTGGTAAAATTTAGCCCCTGCAGAGATCCACTTATTCTTCCCATCCCCCCTGTGGTGGAAGGACTAAGAAGCAGAAAAACAACTCAAAAAGGAGCAGCAGAAGGGAAGAGGAGAGGCAAGGGGCTTTAGTTTGTCCACTGACTGATTCATCAGCCCCTGAATAATTGAGGAGGGATGGTTTGGCCAGCCCACAGAATCTCTTTCTGTAGGAGCCCTTCCCAAAGCAGGTCAGAGTAAAGGGATGGGCAAGGGCATCCAGACTCCCAGCCGGAAGCCCAAGGGTGCAATAACAGGAGACAGTGGATGAACCTGGGCCAAATTAGAGGCAGAGTTGGCACAACTTCGGCTGCAGACGGTTAAGATGAGACTTCTTTGGCTGGAACCTGCTCCGGGGTAAGGAGGGCCCATCTGTCCCTTTCAGGGACAGTAATGTTAATTCCAGCCCTGTCAGCAAAGGCTAATTAGTCTGCACGCAGAGATCAGGTAGCCCCCAGCAGGCTCTCTCTGTTTGGGATGTACCCGCCCATCCTCTTAACTTCCAGAATCAGAGAGACAGTTGGCGGGTAGATTACCCTATCTTCGGTTGGCCATTTCAACTGGAAAAATGTAAAGGAAGGAAGGCTACTTGCTGAGACCCTTATCCAGCTGATGTTGTATCAATCAGTCGATTTATCGATCGCTTACTGTGTGCAAGACACTGTACTAAATGCTTGGGAGAGTACGATATAACAGGCTTGATAGATGCGACCTCTGCCCACAACTAGCTTACAGTCTAGAGGGTGTATTTGTACCAAGGTGAGGCTTGACAAAGCCTTAGGATAGCATGATACGGCTACAATACACATGTATTTTCAAACAGCCTAACAAATCATTCTATGGAAAGTGAATGACTTCTTCCACTAAGACTCCAAAAACAAACAACATTTAAAAAAATGCTCCCAACACAAGAACTCCTCAATCCTATTTGAAAGGACTTCTTTTCAATCCACAATCCCGCACATAACAAAAAGTCAACATACTAGTTGAATTTCTCTCAAATTCCTTTTTTAAAAGTCACCAAAAATGTGGAAGCATTTGAAGTGAGCCACCTCGTCCATTAGAAGAGAGACAGAACTCATTAGGCAGAGGCGTTCTCCACAAAGCCGCAGTATCGATCCATCAGAGTACTTCCTGGGTACATCCTAAAGCCTAGAGATTGGCATCAGATACTGTACAGTGGCTCACATTAGGGAAAGGGATTTAGATTCCCCGAAGGGTCAGTTTAGCAAATTCATGAGTTCAAATCTTCAACACGAATGTGAGCCCAATAGAAATCACTGTCTATAAGACATCCTGACTCACATATGCTCGCCAACCCCTGCTTAGTACAACCACCTTTAATATTTTGACGAGGTAGAAAGGTTGTACTTGAAAAGACAGAAAACTTCACCTCCCACCCGACAGTATTGTAGTCACAGGCCAACAAGGTTTTTAGGAGGGTTAAACCTCAAAGGACATTGAATCCTCCTCCCCGC
Organism: Ornithorhynchus anatinus; assembly: GCF_004115215.2. Taxonomy (NCBI): domain Eukaryota; kingdom Metazoa; phylum Chordata; class Mammalia; order Monotremata; family Ornithorhynchidae; genus Ornithorhynchus; species Ornithorhynchus anatinus. Next base: position 62,317,646 of record NC_041753.1, read on the forward strand.
ATATGTCAGAGTTAACAAAGTGTTCCTTAAATTTACATAGTTTTTCACCTGGAGAAGTCAAAGGTCTCAAAATAGCCAGGTACCAAAGATCTGGTTATTTTAGGTACTTCTGTGCCCTCCTGTGACCTAAAATAAAAGTGAGGCATCACTATCCTTGATAGATTTTGGAGAATAATAATAATTATGGTATTTGTTAAACACTTCCTATGTGGCAGGCACTGTACTAAGTGCTGGGGTGGATACAAGCAAAGATGGAATGAAAGCTATCAGGTAGCTGTCAGAACCACTAAGTCTTCCATTTTGTCAATTCGACCTTCCGGTGGACTCAGAGTTGCAATTTAAGGGAGCAAGAGCAATACCAGACCTCCTCCTGGGGAATCTGGCCCATTGTTTACAAAATTCCCATCACCTGCTTATAGGATCCTGGAAACCCTTTTGATATTTAATTAACGAGCTGGAACAGCAAGGATCATTTTGTCCCATGGGTGACTAATCTTCTCCAGCCCCTAGGTGTGAATTAGAGAAATCTAAAAATTAGGGGCTCATTTTTAAAATTCAATTTCCCATAAATAATTACATTTCAGCAGTAGTGCTAGTGGACTGTGCCTGAGGTAATCAAATAAGGGGTAGGAAAAGCAGAGATGGAAGAGTATGAAACAAGTCATCTAGAATTTGGGAGACCATACCTAAATTGTCCCCCCAAAATCATTGTTTGCATCCATCTCCAACTTCTCTGGCAAGATGGAAGGAGTGGAAGGAAAAATAAAGAAACCATTTTGTGATTTTTAAGTGATTTTAAAGTAAGTATGCTCGTACAAGCTGATTTTAACAGAATAATTTTGTTATATAAAGTAAAGAAAAACTTCTGTTCTCCAAAGTAAACAATCCACATTCCTTCAATGTTTCCTCATAGCTTTTATTCCCAACCCTCCAATCACTTTCATAAAATGCTTGTGTTAGCCATGGCAGGGGAAAAACTTAATTACTAAAAGCTTAAAGAGGGAGCAACTACATAGAACATTTGCTTACAGTCAATCTGGTAAAAAGGCCAGAAAACTATTTTTCCCCAGTTTCCCTCGAGAAGTACTCAACCCTGGAGAAAGCTTGTCTAACCCTTTTGCCCAGAAACAGAAGCATCACATTCAAACAAGGCATCTGGAGTTCAAGCATAATGAAAACCTGCAATGAAGAAAGCTGATAGGGAAACAAGTGCAGAACTGCTACTAAGAATGAATTTGGAGAAAAGAACTAAACTAACAAAACTAACACAATCACCTACCTGTCCAGCGGCCAATGCTAGCATTTCCTGATCAGCAGGCTTAGCTGAATCCCCCTCACATTCACACAGATTATTCGGCAAGCCATCAAAAAAAAAAAGTACCAAACCCCATTGCTCTTACTGTATTCATTCATACATTCATTCATTCATATTTGTTGAGTGTTACTGTGTGCAGAGCACTGTACTAAGAGCTTGGGAGAGTACAATACAGCAATAAACAGATAAAACGGTAATGAAACAAAGATTAAAGCTAACTTTTGCATACTCGTGTATTCCCTGCCCACAATAAGCTTTCAGTCTGGGGGGGAGAAAGACATTAATATAAATAAATTACAGATATGTACATAAGTGTTGAGGGGCAGGGAGGGGGGAAGAACAAAGGGAGCAAGTCAGGGTAACGCAGAAGGGAGTGGGAGTAGAAGAAAGGGGAGGTTTAATCAGGGAAGGCCTCCTGGAGGAGATGTGCCCTCAATAAGTTCTCTTATCTGTTGTATTTAAGGAGGGAGGGTGTTCCAGGCAAGAGGCAGGATGTGGGCGAGGGGTCGATGGCAAGATAGACGAGGTCAAGTCATGGTGAGAAGGTTAGCATTAGAGGAGCAAAGTGTATGGCCTGGGTTATAGAAGCAGAGTAGTGAGGTGAGGTAGGACGGGGGCAAGGTGACGGAGTGATTTAAAGCCAATGGTGAGGAATTTTTGTTTGATGCGGAGGGGGATGGGCAACCACTGGAGTTTTTTGAGGAGTGGGGTGACATGTACTGAATGGTTTTGTAGAAAAATTATCCAGGCAGCAGAGTGAATTATGGACTGGAATGGGGAGAAGCAGGAGGCTGGAAGGTCAGCAAGGAGGTTGATGCAGGAATCCAAGAAGGATAAAATAAGTGATCGGATTAACATGGTAGCAGTTTGGATGGAGAGAAAAGGGAGGATTTTAGTGATGTTGTGAATGTGGGACTAACAGGATTTTGTGATAGATTGAATATGTGGGTTGAATGAGAGAGTGGAGTCCAGGATAACGCTTTTGGCTTAAAAGCTTAATAAGCTTTTGGCTTTTGGCTTAATAAGCTTATGGGCTTTTGAGACAGGAAGAATGGTGGTGCTGTCTACAGTGATGGGAAAGTCAGGGGAGGACAGGGCTTTTGGTGGGAAGATAAAGATTGTATTTATCACTGTCCTTGTCTTTTTTGTTTTTGCATTTTTATTTTTATTATTTCATTTTTTCTTATGTGTCCGCTATCAGCAACCTCCTCTCCCCACCTTTGTTTTTATGACTCTCAGCCCTTTAGGGGCCAGGGGCCATGTCTATTTCTCATTTGAGTAGTTTTTCCCAGTGCTTATTACATTATTTTGCATTCTCATAGGCACTTAATAAATAATAATAATAATAATGATGGTATTTGTTAAGCGCTTACTATGTGCAGAGCACTATTCTAAGTGCTGGGGTAGACACAGGGGAATCAGGTTGTCCCACGTGGGGCTCACAGTCTTCATCCCCATTTTACAGATGAGGTAACTGAGGCACAGAGAAGTGAAGCGACTTGCCCACAGTCACAGTCACACAGCTGGCAAGTGGCAGAGCCGGGATTTGTACTATTACTACAACTGGTTACCCAAAATGTGTGGTGCCAAGGCCCATCTGGTTTATGGATATTATCATTAATTGAGGTTTTCTAGTTTTTTTCTATTCCTATTGAAATAGTAGCCAGTCACATTCACTGTATCACCTCAAACATTATTTTAATTAAGAAGGTGTCATGTAAAATTAAAGACCTGGAAAATACCCAAGGCAGTCTTTAGTTCCTTATTCACTTCATTTTTAGGTGAAGAGCTGTCTATGCCATGGTGTCTACCTTCTGTCCTCCCTGAGATCTGCCTCTTGTTATGCCCCTATTTATGCTACTAGGTCATGGATTACTTTCAGTAATGCAAATTTTCTTGTTTCTGTATGATTTTTGTCTCTGTAGCTAACTTGACTAAACAATCAGCTTCTTCACTGGGGCTAGACTACGAGCTCCTTTTGGGCAGGGAACAGTTTATCCAACTCTGTTGTATTGTACTCTCCCCAATGCTTAGTACAGTGCTCTGTGCACAGTAAGCACTCAATAAATACCATTGATTGGTTGACTGAGGTGCAGCAAGGCCCAGGAGTTTGTATTTTCCCAAGATGGGGGTGAATCAATCTAGGAAGCCTTCCCTGACTAATCTCTTGTCTCCCTGACCTGTGAGGCACCTATGCTCTTGAGTCCATACCATAATTACTTAGGTTCTCCCCCCACCCCAGTACTCATGTCCATATCTTTATACTCAGTTGCTATCCCCCATCTGTAAATAATTTTAATGTCTGCCTCCTCAACTAAATTATAAACTCCTCGTGGCCAGGGACTGTGTGTGCTTACTTCATTGTACTCTCCCAAGCATTTAGCACAGTGCTCTAGTCCTAGTTCTGGGTGTGCATGTGACTGGTAAATTAAAAGTGCGACCAGCTATCATATGACCATCGTGTGACCATGCATACATCTTATGCATGCCAAGATTGTCCTCTGCTACACTGTTGCATTTGTTCCCCAGGCACCATTTTCATTTCTTCCTTAGAGTGACAATCTTCTCTATACCTCTGTTCTAAGAAATACACTCTCCTTCCCCTCTCCCATATTCAATCAGTTACCAAATCCTGTCAGATCTACCTTCACAACATCTCTAAAATGACCTTTTCCTTTCCATCCAAACAGCTAGCATGCTGATCCAAGCATTTATATCACACCTTGATTACTGCATCATCCTCTTTACTGATCTCCTTGCTTCCTAGCTCTCCCCCTCTCCAATCCATGCTGCACTCTGCTGCCCATATCTTTTCTTCCAAAGGCATTTGTTAAGTGCTTACTATGTGCCAAGCACTGTATTAAGCACTGGGATAGGTACAAGCTAATCAGATTGGACATAGTCCATGTCCCACATGGGGCTCAAATCTTAATCCCCATTTTACAGATGAGCTACCTGAGGTACAGAGAAGTTAGGTAACTTGCCCAGGTCACACATCAGATGAGTGGCAGAGTTGGGATTAGAACCCAGGTCCTGCTGACTTCCAGGCCCAAGCTCCATCCACTAGACCACACTCTGAAAAAATCCTTCTATGCATACCTGGCCACTCCTCAAAACCCACCAGTGGTTGCCCATCCACCACTGCATCAAGCAAAAACTCAACACCATCAATTTTAAGGTATGCAATCAGCTCTCTCCCCAAACACCTATCCTCACCTCTCTCTCACTACAACTCAGCCCTCACATTTCACTCCTCTAATACCAACCTACTCACTGTCCAGCACTCTTATCTCTCTTGCCATCAACCACCTAGCTCATGCTTTCCCTCCTTCCTGGAACTCCCCGATTAACTTCTCACTGCTGTATGCCAAGTCGGTATGGCTTCTGTTGCTTTGGTCTGATGCTGTCTCCCAGTTGCCCATGGCTTTGTAACATCGTTTGAGGTTTTGCTTCTTTGGTTCTTTTATTCTCCTTATTTACACTTCCACCATTTCAGCTCACCATACAAGAGATATCTGGGATTTTGCTTTCATCCCTATTTTTCACATGACCTACCCAGTGAAGGTATGATGAGAAGAGCATTGCTTTATAGTGCCAGCAGTTGGACTGCAATACAAGACCTCATGGTTTACAATCCTGTCCTGGTATTTGATATGCACAAAGAGGGTGCTCATGCAGCTGCTCTAGAAGGCAGGATGTTTTGAACCAATCAATGATACTTATTGAGTGCTTTCTGTGTACAGAGTACTGAACTAAACACTTGGGAGAGTACAGTGCAACAGAGCTGATAAAAGTGTTCCTTCTTTAAAAAAAAAAAGTTCTAACTACTGCTTCTGAATCCTGCATCCCAGGACTCCTTAATGCTTCCTCTCAGGATCATACCTGGAGAGTTTCCAGTACTCTACCAGTCTCGGCTATGGGAGGGAGAGTCGAACAGAAGCACACCCATTCCGTTCCTAGCTTGGGCAGTGGCAGGCAAGAGGAAGGCAATATGCTACAAGTCAAAATTCACCTGTGCTGGGCAGCAGGGCATGGGACAGAGTTGAGGGCAGAGACTCAGGTTTACTGTGCAGAAGAAGGTGATGGTAAACCATTTCCATATTTTTACAAAGAAAACTCTATAGCTACCAGAATGATTACAGGGGGAGAGATGTGACCTTGGAGTCGCTATGGGTCAGAAACAACTAGACAACATAAGACAAGACAAATTGCCTAATGAGCATTCTATTTCTCTATAGCCCTGTCTATATTTGCATGGTTGCCTTGTTCTTTTTGCCCTTTTAATATCTTCAGTAACTGGAAATGACTATGTTCCCATAGTTGGCAATAGCTGCTTTAAAATGGCTGCAGAGAACAACAGCTCCTAGAAAAGAAGCTTACAGAGGCATCTTTTTCCCAGAAATCCTATCCACAATCCATCTCATGCCTCCTGCTCTCTGATGACTCTACCACACCACAATTTCCTTCCATATTCCTCTCAACAGCAAATTGTTTTTCACAAAGTCCTATATCTTATGAAAGTCCACTATACCTCCTCTTCCCATTTTTTAAAAGAATGGTATTTGTTGAACGCTTACTATGTACTAAGCACTGTTTTAGGAGCTGGGGTAGACACAAGCTAGTCAGGTTGGACCCAGTCCATGTCCCACATATAGCTCACAGTCTTAATCTCTCTAGACTGTAAACTCCTTGCGGACAGGGAATCCCAACTCTCCCAAGCACTTAGTACAGTGTTCTGCACACAATAAGCACTCAATAAATACGATTGAATGAATGAATCCCCATTTAACAGATGAGGTATCTGAAGCACTGAGAAGTTAAGTGACTTGCCTTAGGATCACACAAATGTGCGAGGTCAGCCAAGTGGTGGAGCCGGCATTAGGATCCAGGTCCTTCTGACTCCCAGGCCCAGGCTCTAGCCACTAGGCCATAGAGCTTCTCTTCCTTTTTCCAGGTACTTCTTTTTTCATCCCTATGTCATTTCACACACCTTCCAGTTGTGCCTCTCTGTGGAGCTCTTTCAACCTCACTGCTCACCTCCAAGCCTCCCAGCACCCACGATCCTTCTTAATGGGGTTGGTCTTCATTCACTATTCCCACATCCCACTGCAATCAATGCCTGTTTTCATGCTAACTTCCTCTTATTCACACTTACAGACTGGTTGCACTCCAAAATGCAAAACAAAATGTTCCCATTATGGGGACTTAACCATCTAGGCTCCCGAAACCCTCCTCTAGTCCAAATAATCTCATCACCGGGAATAAAAAGCTCGCAGTTCACATCGCTCATCATCATCAGTGGAAATACTGAGTGCTTACTGTGTACAGAGTACTGTACTAAGCACTTGGGAGAGTACAACACAACAGAATGGATAGACACATTCTCTGCCCACAACAAAACTTACTTCTTTCTGTACAATAAGACAGACCTTAAAGGCTGGGATGGGGGAAGAGAGGGAGGGATGCTTTGCACACAGTAATTGTTTAATAAATACCATTGATTGATTGATTATTGAGGCAATGCAGGAGGAAGGACCTAGGAGACAGGGCCACCACGTTCCTATTTTCCAGTTTGCCACCAACTGCGCCCAAGAGTTCCTCACAGCTTAACAGGCTTTTTGGGTTTTTTTTTTTAATGGTACTTGTTAAGCATTTACTATATGCCAAGCACTGTACTATGTGCTGGGGCAGTTACAAGATAATCAGGTTGGACACCGTGTCCCCCCACTTGGGCCTTACAGTCTAAGTAGGAGGGTGAGTAAGTATTGAATCCCTATTTTACAGATGAGGTAACTGAGGCACAGAGAAGTGAAGTGACTTGCCCCAGGTCACATAGCAGATGATTGGTAGAGCCGGGATTAGGACCCAGGTCCCCTGACTCCCAGGCCCACGTTCTTTCCACTAGACCATGCTGCTTCTCCACCCCACTCTTCTTGACCTTTGGGGAGGGCCAGACTGATGGAGAAGCCCTTGTCTAGGGGTAACTAAAGAGGATAAATGGGGTTTTGAAAAATGTGAGTTGTCACAATGGAGCAATCCAAAATTAAGTCATGTTAAGGCAGCTGAAAAACAACTTGTCTAAAGAGATAAATTCATTTTTGAAAGTTCCATGCATTATAAAATGACATTATTTCAAGCCATTCCATAAGGACAAACATTGCCTTATGCAATTATGTCTTCCATCTACCCTCTTCTTGCTTTTTGACTACACTGGAATAGCCCTAACAGTACATCTTGGTTTACTGGTCCTTGACTGGATCATGCCTACTCCTGCATTATAAAATCTGCAACAATGTCAAAAATCTTGTGTTTTACCACACTGAGGTATTTCAGGGTTTAAATGGGGCAAATCTCCTAGGATCTCAGCTCTGGTAGAGTGGTGGCCTAAGGAGGAGGGGCAGAGAATTGCACTCTCAGCTGGTTTCTGGGAGAGAGATCTTGGTTTGCAATATTAAAGCCCTGTATGTTTCAACTTTCAAGAATCCTGCAATCCCCTCTTTAAATGCTGCTACTTGAATGGAGTGTAATGAAGTGACAACAGTTTGAGGGTAGAAAGAAAATAATGTGCTAGGCTCCAAACCTCAAGCTGAATATCCTCATCTCAAGCTCCCCTGAAAGAAAAAATATGCCCTCAGAACATCTTGTAGAGCATTACAGGATGCCAAAAAACCCATAAATGCAAAAATATAAACAGAATTAGGAAGCAATTATGAAGTAATTTAATGAAAGGCAAAATGCAATAAAAGCAGGGACCATTAAAGGACCAATGTCCTCTCTTAAAATGCATTTAAAATGATCTCAGTTCAAAATATATTTCCTTGTATATTTATTTATGAGAAGCACTGTGGACTAGCCCCTGGTCCCTGGGAGTCAGAAGACCGGGTTTCTAATCCTAACTCTACCAATTGCCTGCTGCATGTCTTTGGACAAGTCAATTAAGTTTTCTGGGCCTCAGTTTCCTCATCTGTCAAATGGGGATTCAATACATGTTCTCTCTCCTCCTTAGACTGTGATCCTTATGTGGGACAGAGTCTGTGCTCAACCTGATTAACTTGTATTTACTTAGAAAAGTGCTTGGCACATAGTAAGCACTCAAAATACCATAATTATTATTAGTAAAGAAGATTTACATCAAGATAATAAGATCTCCAATTAGGTTCATTCTTTTGAGACCTGATACACTTCTACTGCCCAGCCACTGAAGATGGGGCTAAGGGCCTTGCATGAAGAATTGAGGCACTGGCTACATTTTTTCCACTATGAATAGCTTTATAAAAGCTGTAATACATTTTCAAATTATTTTTGTTCAGATGTCTTAAAAAGACACACTCATTTTTAAAACTGTTTTAAAGTACAACGTTGAAGAACTAAGCTTTCACCATGGATACCTACTATTATTACATCCCATTTGAGAGAATATACTCATCTAATCACTTGGTAAAAAATTATAGGTAGGTCACAACAGGACATGGATTACTTGTCCTGTATATGTATATGTATATATATATATATATATATGTATATGTATATATATACATGTATATGTATATATTTTCATTACCCTATTCATTTTGTTAATGAATTGTACATCGCCTTGATTCTATTTAGTTGCCATTGTTTTTACGAGATGTTCTTCCCCTTGACTCGATTTATTGCCATTGTTCTTGTCTATCTGACTCCCCCGATTAGACTGTAAGCCCATCAAACGGCAGGGACTGTCTCTATCTGTTGCCGACTTGTTCATCCCAAGCGCTTAGTACAGTACTCTGCACATAGTAAGCGCTCAATAAATACTATTGAATGAATGAATTACTTGGCTCTATCAATTAATCAGTTGTATTTATTGAGCACTTACTTGTGCAGAGTATTGTATTAAGAGTTTGGAAAAGTACAATACAACAAGAAACAGTGCCCACAATGATTCCCACAATGAATTCCCAGTCTAGAGGAGCTCACAGCTCTCCCAAGGGCTTAAGGCACTGCTCTGTACACAGTAAGATTCTAAAAGGCAAGCTAAAAAGTAGGTCCTCTCTGGGACAGACACATTAACACAGCATTCATTCATTCAATCATATTTATTGAGCCCTTACCATATGCAAAGCATGGTACTAAGCACTGGGGAGAGTACAATACAACAATAACCAGACACCTTCCCGGCCCACCATGAGCTTACAGTCTAGAGGGGGTACAGGGGGAGACAGATATTAATATAAATAAAGGATAATAATAATAATAATGTTGGTATTTGTTAAGCGCTTACTATGTGCCGAGCACTGTTCTAAGCGCTGGGGTAGACACAGGGGAATCAGGATGTCCCACGTGGGGCTCACAGTCTTAACCCCATTTTACAGATGAGGTCACTGAGGCACAGAGAAGTTAAGTGACTTGCCCACAGTCACACAGCTGACAAGTGGCAGAGCTGGGATTCAAACTCATGACCTCTGACTCCAAAGCCCATACTCTTTCCACTGAGCCACGATGTGCAAACAACACAGAAGGGATTAGTCTTTTCAGCCCCACTCACATGAAGGGTTAGGATCTCACAATCAGTAGCATCATCTCAAAAAAGGAGGGAACTATATTAGGTGAACGACAAAAACAGTATGCTTTATGTAGAAAACGATTGAACTGGGGTTTCTTGACCAAGATTTAAATCTCAATTTAAATGTAATTTGATTAAATCAGTTTCACCCTGATATTTTTCACTTCTGTATTGATTCTTATCCACGTTAATGTCTGTTCCTTGCTGCAATTCGGAGGTCACAATCTGGAAATTTAGTTCTAAAATCAGAGTGTATTGGGCTTTTGGGATTAAAGAGAAAAATCAACCTTAACCCAGTTTGGTGAATAAATCAGGTTTCGTTTTTCTTCAAAAAGCCAAAGGCTGATTCAGTTTCTGAATATATTGTTCTATAACAGCTCTCTTGATGTTTACAGTATCACTGATGTGTTATTTGATCTTTAAAATGTTCTTTTCTGGCAGAGAAAATATATGCATGTCACAGACCTTTGATCTCTTCTTCGCCACTATGGAAAGTTTCTTCCATGAATAACCTAGAGCCATTAAGAGATCCCAGTACAAAACAGAGACTAGCTAAATTGCCATAAATTCATTAATTAAATTATTATTAAGCTATTTATTAAGTACTTACTATGTGCCAAGCACTGGGATAGATAAAAGGTAGTCGCATTAGACACAGTCCCTGTTCTTCACAGATCTCCCAGTCTAACGATAGTAATGATAACTGTGCACTGAGAAGCAGCATGGCCTAGTGGATAGAGCACAGATCTGGGAATCAGAAGGACTGAGTTCTAATTCCGGCTCCGCCACTTGTCTGCTGTGTGATCTTGGGCAAGCCACTTCACTTCTCTGGGCCCCAGTTCCCTCATCTGAAAAATGGGGATTAAGACTATGAACCCCACGTGGGGCATCCTGGATTACTGCATCAGCCTCCTTGCTGACCTCCCAGCCTCCTGTCTCTCCCCAGTCCAGTCCATACTTCACTCTGCTGCCTGGATCATTTTTCTATCAAAATGTTCAGGATGTGTTTCTCCACTCCTCAAGAAACTCCAGTGGTTGCCCATCCACCTCAATATCAAAGAAAAACTCCTCACCATTGGCTTTAAAGCACTCAATCACCTTGCCCCCTCCTACCTCACTTAACTATTGTCCTACTATAACACAGTCCATACACTTCACTCCACTAATGCTAACCTTCTCACTGTGCCATGATCTCATCTATCTCACCACCAATCCATTAATTAATTCAATCGTATTTATTGAGCCCTTACTGTGTGCATATCACTGTACTAAGTGCTTGGAAAGTACCCACATCTTGCCTCTGCCTGGAACACCCTCCCTCCTCAAATCCGACAGACAATTACTCTCCCCCCATCCAAAGCTTTATTGAGTGCACATCTCTTCCAAGAGACCTTCTGTAAGCTCTCCTTTCTTCTTGTCCCACTCCCTTCTGCTTCACCCTGACTTACTCCCTTTGTTCATCCCCACCCTCCCAGCCCCACAGCACTTATATTCATTCAATGGTATTTATTGAGTGCTTACTATGTGCAGAGCACTGTACTAAGTGCTTGGAATGTACAATTCAGTAACAGATAGAGACAATCCCTGCCCAATAACGTACATAACTGTAATTCATTTATATTATTGTCCCCTTCTAGGCTGTAAACTCGTTGTAGGCAGGGAATATGTCTGTTTATTGTTGCATTGTACTCTCTCAAGTGCTAGTACAGTGCTTTGCACACAGTAAGCACTCAAGAAATAGTATCGAAAGAATGAATGAACATTGGCCATATCTAACCTGATTGGCTTGTATCTACCCCAGCATTCAGTACAGTCCCTGGCACATAGTAAGCACTTAAATAGCATTAAAAAAGGGAGCACATGGTTCTAAAGCAAAGAACTACCTCAGCTTGAAATAAAGGAGCAAGAGCAAGAAATAGCAGATTAATGACACAATTACATCACCTCCTTTCTCCCTTCTCCTTCTCTAGTGACTACACATGGTCCACAAAGGTTCCAACTCAAAATGCCTTTTTCCTGTCTCCTGGAGGGTCCCATAACTTCTCTGTACCTCAGTTTCCTCATCTCTAAAACAGGGATGATTCAATATCTGTTCTCCCTCTTACTTAGACTGTGAATCCAATGAGGGACGGGGACCGTGTCCAACCTGATTATCTTGGATCTTCTCCAGCATTTAGTACAGTGCTCGGCACATAGTGAATGTTTAACAAATACCACAATCGTCATTATCCCTTTGCAGTCCTGCTTCATGCAGATCACCTCTTCGCTTCGTGTTACCCCAACAATGCCAAAAACTGAGCTCTGCCATTTTCCCAGAAGGTACTACATCGAACAGCATTGAAAGCTGGAGTAGAGGCTGCGGTCAGTCTTTGGATAAATAAAAGGTTCCAAGCTGTCATCACGCTTCACTGAGAGGAAGAGATACTGAGACTATTCTAACTAGAAGAGCTTTGCAAGTTCCCGCTGTTAATGAAAGTTCTTCTACAGAGAATAACAATCCATCACAGAGCCAGAGATTAGCAAACATTTTTTTTTTTCATTTCTTTAGGAAAAAAATGTGTAACAAGTACAAAAAGAAGAAAACAAACAATTTAAAATGACTTCAGGGTACATGAAAATATCACATACCACCCTGTCAAAGCAAAAAACAGGATTTTTTCTGAAATATCTGCACTAGGAAAATATTCTCTGTGGAACTATTATTTAAGCCTAAATCACCAATACTTCAGTGGGGTGTCAAGTTGAGTCAGTATCAGAAAAATTACCAGAGTAAAGTAAGGGAACTGGGAACCTACGCTTTTCCATTTGTGCTACTTTCACTTTGACAGTTTAATGTTATTACTATTTTCATGTGCAGCCAACGGATTTTTACCTTACTGAAAATTATAATTCAATATGTAATGGTTAGGGCAATAGATGGTAGAGTACTGGGAACTCTCCAGGTGTGACCCTGAGAGGGGGATATAGGACTTAGTAAGAGGAAATCATCTTCTTGCTCATATCTTTCCCTCAAAATAGGATTCCAAGTGTATCTTTTAGAGAGCCAGACAGCACAGCATCTGTGGCCCAGTAATGGGGAAAGCAAGACAGGTGAGTGAGCATAATGATAGAGTCTCATGTCAGGAACAACAGATGAGCCCTGGTCCTGAGGCTGCAAAACCGAGAACCTACTCAGTGGAATTGGTGACAGCACTAGTGGCTTTCATGGTGCCGCTTGTACTCTCTCGTCCTTACCACTCGTGTTCTCCCTGGAGCACGGAGTGCAACAGGCGAGTCAGCAGACAGCTGTGCAACACACTGCAAAGCACTTGTGTGGTCTTCACTTACATTGGCCAGCTACAGGCAAAACCAAGACTAGAACCAGGTCTCCTGAATCCCAGACAATAAGATACGACATCCTCCCAGCTGAAAACTGGGACTTGGTTGCTAAAGACGGACTTGCATGGCACCTTACCATCAAGAAAGGAGTAAGTCACTGAGTAAAAGCTTTGTGTGGAGAGAGAGAGATGAGGAGACAAAAGAAATTAAAAAAACAACAGCAGCAGCCCTTATGCAGTTGGGACTGTGAAACCGGCATTGGCCTTTTCAGCCACAAAGACACTCATAATAATAATAATAATGATGGTACTTGTTAAGCACTTACTATGTGCCAAGCACTGTTCTAAACGCTGGGGTAGATACAAGGTAATCAGGTTGTCCCACATAGGGCTCACAGTCTTAATCCCCATTTCACAGAGGAGGTAACTGAGGCACAGAGAAGTTAAGTGACTTGCCCAAAGTCACACAGCTGACAAGTGGCGGAGCTGAGATTAGAACCCACAACCCCTGACTCCCAAGCCTGTGATCTTTCCACTAGGCCATGCTGCTTCATAGATGACCATCTCGGTGGTGCCTCTGTGAATAATAATGATGGTCTTTGTTAAGCGCCTACCATGAGCCAGGCACTGTAAATACAAACAACAACCCAATACAAGACCCATCATCAGCACCACAAGTATTTATTGAGTACACCTCAGGGTTGGAACCCTAAACTAGTTGCTGCGGGAGACACACAAAAAAGACACAGGAGACGGTTCTTGCTCTCAAGGACTTGACAATCTCTGAAGGACACAAAAGGAGTTGAATCTGAGAGTGTCCGGTGTCCAAGGACGAGGAGGTTTCTCTAATCCATCAAAGCATTGCTCATTCATAGCAAAACCAGCTTTGGGCATGAAGGCTAACCCAACACAAATTTCAAGTAAGCATGGACTTTTCCTTGGAATTCGAGGTCTCCTTTACTGTAAGCCTATCAATGGGCAGGGACTGTCTCTATCTGTTGCCGATTTGTACATTCCAAGCGCTTAGTACAGTGCTCTGCACATAGTAAGCGCTCAATAAATACTATTGAATGAATGAATGAATCTATCTGATCCCATCAGCACTGCAACACTGGCCTATCTAGACTGGTTCTAGATGCAGTATAGGAGTTCCTTTCTTCTCCTCCAGAATGGAAGAATGTGAGCTAATTAGCCAGGTCTCCTTCCCCTGAAAATCAGCTAGATAAGCCACACAGGCATTTCCCAGAAGCTGTTCCTTACCGAAGTCAGCTTTTTGTTGGCATAAAGAAGATCTATTGCTTTAATACTCATGAGTGTAAGTGTCTGTATATAGAATGGATGTCAAGCAGGTGACAACATACACCTGGCATGTCTGAACTGTATACACTAATGACAGTAATGAACAGATAAACGGCTGCAAGCATGCAAGCGGGGAAGGTATGTTTCCAAGCTGGTATATTTATGCAGGTTCACAGGGAACGTGCAAGGGATAAGCAGAGCAAATTACTGTACTGTGCAAAAATGACAGTTTTCAATGATACCAGTATTTATTATACTGTATGTTTATTGGTGGCAGAGAAGTCCTTGCCCTCCAGCTGACTTGGGGTGAGTTTTATTTTCCCTCATGTAAATACTATTTGGCTACATAGAATTGTTTGGAAATTCCATATGAAATTATATTCTATATTAAATTATATTAGATTCTATGTTCATAAAAAGAGCAAAACACTGTATTTTTGTTATTGGAATTTCTGCTTCCTCCTAATTGAAACCTTTATTGGCCAGGCTGAGAAGCAGCATAGCCTGAAGTCAGAGGACCTGGGTTCAAATCCCAGCTCTGTCACCTTCCTACTGTATGACCTTGGACAAGTGATTTAACTTTGCTATGCCTCAATTTCCTCATCTGTAAAATGGGGTTAAGATACCTATTCTCCCTCCCCCTTGGACTGTGAGCCCTGCGTGGGACAGGGACTATGTTCCACCTGATTTTCTTGTTTCTACCCCAGAATATAGTAAACACTTAAATTCCACAATCATTAGAGGCCTGGCCCCAAGCCTGATAGGAGGTGGCAGGGATAGCAGCACTGCGACCAGCTGCGTGGAGGAGGTGGGAAGACTTCAGAAATCTCCACTCACAGGTCAAGGGCTCTTCACAGATAATAATAATAATAATAATGTTGGTATTTGTTAAGCGCTTACTATGTGCCGAGCACTGTTCTAAGCGCTGGGGTAGACACAGGGGAATCAGGTTGTCCCACGTGGGGCTCACAGTCTTAATTCCCATTTTACAGATGAGGTAACTGAGGCACCGAGAAGTTAAGTGACTTGCCCAAAGTCACATAGCTGCCAAGTGGCCGAGCCGGGATTCGAACCCATGACCTCTGACTCCAAAGCCCGTGCTCTTTCCACTGAGCCACGCTGCAAGACTAGGGCTCACCACCTTTCACTGCTTTAGCTTTCCACTTTTGCAAAGAATCTACATTCACAGCTCTATAACAAGCACAAGATGTGGAAATGAGGGTCTCTGAAGAGAAAAAGAGAAAGTGTCCTTTCCCCTTTTCTGCCTCTTTTTCTCCTTCCCTTCCTTTCTCCTTTCCTCCTCTCCCCAGGCAATTCAGAGTCTCAGAGAACCCTGATCTCACTTGGCACCTCCCATCTAAATTGATTCATTTACCACTATTTACACTTTACTGCTGTTTGCAACATTCCACTCTTCACCCTTTATCTCTACAAAGAGGTTTCACACTATTTTAAATGGTACCTCTTAAAGCCCTTACTATGCACCAGTCTAGACAGGGTAATTGGGTTGGACGCAGTCTCTGTGGGGCTCACAGTCAATCCCCATTTTATAGATGAGGTAACTGAGGCACAGAGAAGTGAAGTGACTTGCTCAGTGTCACACAGCAGACAAGTGGTGGAGTGGGGATTAGAACCCCGGTCCTGGTATTCATTGAGTGATTACTGTGCATAGAGCACTGTACTAAGCGCTTGGGAGACTATAACAGAGTTGGTAGATACATTCCCTGCCCACAAGGAGCTTACAGTCTAGAGGGAGGGGAGTAATGGTCCTTTCTATGTTACAGAAAGGAACAATGGCCTCAAAGTAACATGCTTGTTTTATCTCTGCAAAATGTTTTTTTCAAATTAGTAGTGGATAGGGATAATCATGGAAAAGTTTTGTTTGAAAAAAATAAAGGGAGGGACTTTAGAAGGAAAACCCCCCACATTCTTCCAACTTTCATCTGCTAAGGTTTAAAGGGGGGAAAAATATCTCTTTAAAAGGGCATTCAAGCACTTAATTACAGTGCTCTGCACAAAGTAAGCACTCAATAAATACCACTGTGTACTCCAGTATCTTTTTTTTTTTGATGAGGGGAAAAAATGATCCACCTCAGGTTCTAATTTTGGCTCCAGCACTTGTCTGCTGTGTGACCTTGGGCAAATAATTTAACTTCTCTGTGCCTCAGTTCCCTCATCTGTAAAATGAGGATTAAGACTGTGAGCCCCTTTTGGGACATGGATTGTGTTCAACCCAATTAACATATCTATCCCAGCACTTAGCATAGTGCTTGGCACAAAGTTAAGCGCTTAACAAATACATAAAAACTAAAAAAAAAAAAAACCTGATTCCCGGGTGCATGCTCTTTCCACTAGGTCATGCTGTTTCTGCCACTTACATCGACTGCATGCCCAACGAAATAGAATAATGCTCTACTGTACTGATACTTCTTCACCGTTAAATGCTAACAAGTTACTGTCATCCTGGAAACAGCAGCCTGCTTCTCTCAGTGGAAGGTTTCAAGATCTATGCCCTCAGTTGCCTTCATTTTTTAAAAATCGCCACTTTTTCACCTAGGATGACCACAACTATGTGACATATGATTCCTCCAGTTCTACCACTGGCCTGCTGGATGACATAAGTCACTGAACCTTTCTGAGCCTCGGATTGCTCATCCGTAAAAGAATTACCTCACAGTTGTCAGCCAGCCCGATTCCCACTGATAACTGAAGCAGTGTGGTCAAGTGGAAAGTGCACGAGTCTGGGAGTCAAGAGACCTGGTTTCTCATCCCATCTCTGCCACCTGTCTTCTGTATGATCTTGGGCAAGTCACTTCACTACTCTGGGCCTCTGTTACCTCACCTGTAAAATCGAGATTCAGTAACTGTTCTCCCTCCTACTTAGTCCATGAGCCCGAAGAGGGAAAGGGATTGTGTCCAACCTCATTATCTTGTATCTATCCCAGCGCTTACTTAGTAGAGTGCTTAATAATAATAACAACAACTGTGGTATTTGTTAAGTGCTTACTATGTGCCAGGTACTCTTCTAAGCACTGGGGTGGATACAAGCAAATTGGGTTGGACACGGTCCCTGTCACACCGGGGGCTCACAGTCTCAATCCCCATTTTACTGATGAGGTAACTGAGGTCCAGAGAAGTGAAGCAACTTGTCCAAGGTCACAGAGCAGACAACTGGTAGAACCGGGATTAGAATCCATAACCTTCTGACTCCGCAGCCTGTGTTCTATCCACTTCCCATGCTGCTTGACAAGTAGTAACCACCATTATTATTCTTTTCTATCTTCCCCGACCTCCACCCACACCCATGCCCCTGGAGAAGAGAGAATAGATTGAAAGAAGCCTCTGAACTTCTTTCTCTCCCAGTAACCACCTTAAAACAGAATCCTGTGCTTCTACTGTCAAGACAGTGTTATCTCCTCCAGGGTGGGGACTAGAGCAAGGAAGCAGGAACATGTTCATTGTGATACTCCCAGGAGAGCAGTGACCTCACCAATACCTTGCCACCAGTGCAAAGTTGTTTTTTTGCACCATCTGTGAAGTGATACAGTAGAGTCCCCAGGAGCTAACCTACAAAATAGGGGCCCAGGAATAGGACAAACCAAATTCACTCTAACCTGCTATTGATGAGGGAAAACTTTTGAAAAAACTACACAGGAAAAAGCAATCCTGGGTTAGATCCCTAACATAATGACAGACTAAAATCACTTAGGTTTAAATCAGCAGTGTCCCGAGTTCCCACCCACCAGATAGGGATGCTGCTTCACTGCAGGGCCCGGATCTTGGCTTCTCTAAACAGAGTACCTTGCAGCTCTTTTATTTTCAGTTTGTGTATTTATTCCTCTCTTTCACCTTGCTTTACTGTTATCACTGTCCTCTAGACTATAAATTCGCCGTGGGCAGGGAATGTGTCTGTTATACTGTTGTGTTGTACTCTCCCAAGCGCTTAGTACAGTGCCCTGCTCATAATAAGTGCTCAATAAATACCATTGATTGACTCCAGCTCTCCCTGGGCATCTGCCACCAGTTCCCTCTCCCCAGTTTTATGATCATGAGCCCCTTGAAGGCCAGACACTGTGTCTAATCCCAACTGTATATTCTTTCCCAGTGCTCTGTACATAGCGAGCACTTAAGAAACATAATCACAACTAATAATATAACTACTACTGAAAAATATTAAAAAAAAAAATTTCTGCCCTGAAACAGGAATACTGGGCCGCAGGATAATATGCATCTAAGAACAGATGTGCACACATCCGCAAACAACACACCTCACAAACATTTAGGCAAGGATAAAATGGAACACACTTGTTACAGATTTTGAAGACAAATTAATAGTATTTTCTTCCAGGGATCCCAGCCAGTATAAGAAATCATGGTACATTCTTCTTTTCCTCTTTTTCCAGCAGGTGTCAATCCCAAACATAGTGTTACAACAGCAGCCTGTTGGGAGACAACTGCAGGAGAACAATGAGACTAGCAGGCAACAATCAGAAGAGGCACTGTGCAACTTGAGCAGAGATTTCAGGAGATTGGGGGACCAAGAAGTCGACTCCAAACTAGTGTTAGGCCCTACTAATGGCGTTAGTGAGGTGAAGGACCAGTTTTGCAGTCCCGCAGTGTAGAATGGATCATTGGTCACGCCCATACACATGAATAAAGGATCTCACTCTGCGAAGATAAAAAAGACAGCACGCTCTCTCCCCCCCTCTCTTTATATGTGCACATAGGTGTATATATTATATAGATTTACTACACACACACGCCCTACACGCCCTTATGACCAATCTCTGATTTTGATCCTTTAACTGGCCTCCAGACGCCTCCCGCAATCCTGATGTGACCAGTGGATCCAGGGCTATTTGATGTTGTGGGGCCTTGATGTATGCAAGCCTTTTTCTGGATTTAAATTAAAATTATCACAAGTCTAGCCTTGAGGCTACTAATGCTGTAGTAAATTCACCTTTTAATTAACATGAAACTGCCCTGTGGCTACTCTTCAGTCTTCATTCATTTAATTCAACCATATTTATTGAGTGTTTACTGTATGCAGAGCACTGTACTAAGTGCTTGGTAGAGTACACTATAAAAATAAGCACACACACTCCCTGTCTAGAGGGGGAACATGAAGAATATAATTTTAATTCAAAATAGCCTACTTCTTACCTCAGACCAGTTATTCCATACATACCCCAAACCAGAGGTCATCCATTTGATATATAATAGTTTTTCAAGCATATAGTTTTGGATTTATTTTTGCAGAGCCTTCTTATCCCAGAGCCCTGGGCTGCAACCCCCTATGCCCTTGAATCCATTGGACCCAGAGTAGAGTGTTTTAAAAACTCGGCATCAAATGGTCTACTTTTATCCATTTCCAGTCCGGCCTTCCTTTCCCATTAAGGTATTCTTGTTCAAAGCACTCATACAATCAATAATTCAGTTGCACTCTTTTCGAGAGCATAATTCCACAATCACCCACGGCCAATGTATTCAAGAGGTTCCCGTCTCTCAAGATACAATTATTTCCCCCCTTTTCAATCCAGTGCTCCAATTTCACATCTAGATTCTCTTTTCAGGGGATTGCTGATAAGTCTCTAAAATCAGACCCCAGAGATCTCCTGTTCTGCCTTTTGGCTTTTTTGGTTCCCGACAGCATATCCTCCTCTCAAGCGGAATTGCAATCAGCCTCTGCAGAGCCTTTCGAAACGGCATCAAGATGAGAAAACATCTTGCAGCAAAAACCAGACCTAAGAGCTTCTGAGAATGAGACTGTCCCTTCCTTCCGAGTCAAAATGGGAGCAGAATGCAAGACGGGGATAACATTTGACAGGATGTAGGGAGGTCGAAAAAAGTGCCCCATCGGCTGCATTAAGTAACCTCATGATCACATTTAAAGGCTAAGTGAACTAGTGCCACCACAAGTCCTAAAATACATGACTCCAAAAGCCGTCAGCATTTTCCATACCATATGCTTGGAAATGTTATTCTGCAGGGAACCAATTAAAACTATGGAATACTTAGAACACAGACATATGGAACAAAACAGAGCAACTTATCTTGTCACTGCCTGCTTGCTTACTACATCTATTAGGGAAACGTACTGCTGAATTATTAGGAGAAATAATGTTATCTTAATTATGGGCACCAAAAGGCAACCCGGCAGCTTAAAAATGTGGCTTTGGTGGTAGTAGTTTAACTTGGAGTTGTAAATGAGGTGAAACACTAAAAGCCATTGCTAAACAAACAGCAGCATCAAACATTAAGATTTTAATTCAAGAAGCATTGAGCTCACATCAGTAGCATGCTGTAGGAGAACCAAATTCTGAGGGGGGCATCCTGTTGGAAACACAAAGCTAGTCACTTACCCCAGGCAAAAATGGAAAACTCTGGCTACCATGAAGAGAAAAATCTGGAGGCAGTGTTAATGCGGGAACTGATATCTTCAGGAAGCAAACAAAAACACAGTGAAACTTCTTTTTTAAAAAAAGACAGGGAGAGCCAGTTTTGTTTTGTGAATTAGGTCTTTTAACGGGTATTTAATTACACAGTGGGTAGCCAGAACAAAGTGAAGAGTTTGTTGGATGGAGGGTTTTGTTATACAGGGATTTGTTATAAGGAGGTCTGGCTGGATTTAGAATCTAGTGTGACAAGTAAAAATGTTTACCCACATTTTCCACCGCCTTGTGGCAAACCCGCCTCTGTGGCTCATTTTCATTCCCAGCATTTTTATTCCAAAGACAGTCAACAGGATGCTGAAAGCGATCAAGATAGACTCCTTATAAGGCCAGGGCTAACACAGCAACGACAACTATTTAAAAGCTCTGATACAGAACCATTTTTGACGATGTGGATGAATGACAGAACAATGAATGGAAAGCCGCAAAGAAATCTGCTGTTTAGCTAGGAGAGTCCCTGATGGCATTCCAAAAGATCAGACATGCAGAGGCATAGGATGTCCATGCAGGATTCTGGGCAAGTAGCACAACATCATGATGGCCTACAGGCCATTTTGCAGGACACTGAGTTCATCCAATCTTGAGCATTTCTTTAGGGGTCCAGGAGCACCTCTCTAAAGCCTTGTCAGGGCCTTCCCTGGTCCTCCCTGAATTAATCATGCTGAAATGTCTGGACTCCGGTGAGCATCGGATCAACATATGCAAAGTTATGGCTGAGGACACTTATGTTTTTCATGTTAACATATATTCATTTTGAATTGTTTACATTCATAGTATTTTACCATAGGTACAGATTTTCATCACTGTTTGATCATGTAACTTGATAAATGGGATTAACTATATTGCTTTTAATCACTCAAAGCAGCACAAGGACTGGGCAAGGAACGTGTCCACTGACGCTTTTATATTGTACTCTCCCAAGTGCTTAGTACGGTGCTCTGCACACAGTAAGTGCTCAATAAATACCACTGATTGAGGAGACCTGAGTTCTAATCCTGACTGCCATTTACCTGTTGCATAATCTTGAACAGTGTGGCTCAGTGGAAAGAGCATGGGCTTTGGAGTCAGAGGTCATGGGTTCGAATCCCGGCTCTGCCACTTGTCAGCTGTGTGACTGTGGGCAAGTCACTTCACTTCTCTGGGCCTCAGTTACCTCATCTGTAAAATTGGGATTAAGACTGTGAGCCCCACGTGGGACAACCTGATTCCCCTGTGTCTACCCCAGCGCTTAGAACAGTGCTCTGCACATAGTAAGCGCTTAACAAATACCAACATTATTAATATTAAGTCACTTAATGATAATAATAATAACTATGATAATTATGGTATTTTTTAAGTGCTTACTGTCTGCCAAGCACTGTACTAACAGCTGGGGTAGAGCTGTTAATCAGGTCCCACATGGGGCTAACAGTCTAAGTAGGAGGGAGCACAGCTATTGAATCCCCATTTTGCATATGCGGGATCTGAGGCACAGAGAAGTTAAGTGACTTGCCCCATGTCCCACAGCAGGTTTTCTCTATCCCAGGAAAATAAGGATAGAATACCTGTTCTCCATCCTACCTAGACTATGAGCCCCATGTGGGACAGGTACTATGTCCAACCTGATTATCTCATATCTTCCCCCAGCTCTTGGAACATAGTAAGCTTTTAACAACTATCACAATTATTATTACAAAAATATATTTATATTGTTTTGTTCATTTTTTTTGATCGATGCACTTTCCCAATTTCATTTGGGAAACTGTACTTTGCTTAATGCTTTTTTGCTTTACTGTTTTATTTTCATTAAGAGTGCTAACCTGGGTCTTTCATCAGACCAACATAAATAACAACTCTAGTTCCTCCAGCTTGGAAAAAAACAATTTTTGCTTCGCCAAATTCATGTTCAGCACGGCCCAAGGGATCAAACACGGGACTAGAGATCAGGAAGCTCTTTTCTGGGCCCTCCTGCTGACACGTGAAATCCCTGGCAGATCACATAGCTCTTTAATGTCTCCTCCGCCAGTCCAGTCCACCAGACCCACACCACCAGCCCTCAGCAATACTGATCTGTCTCCAAAGGGCATTCTGGGGATTAGCTAATGAATGACTGGAAAGCCCTTGGAAATTAGAGTGCTACAGAAATCCTCATTAGGAGAGTTAGCAAACAAGCTCCCTCTCTGCTTAAAGACTGCTTCTCGGAATAATATATAATGCACGATGAACGATAACGTGGATGTGTTTACCTGTCTTTGGCGCATCACTACTGGCTAGTATTATATACTACTGTGTATATATATGTGATTGTATTTATCTATTTTGTTGGTATTGATGCCTACTTGCTTTGTTTTGCTTTCTGTCTCCCCCTTTGAGACTGTGAGCCTGTTGTTGGGCAGGGTTTGTCTCTATCTGTTGCCAAATTGTACATTCCAAGCGTTTAGTACAGTGCTCTGCACACAGTAAGTGCTCAATAAATATGGTTGAATGAATGGCTATCTGCCTCAGAGGAGTCTTTGCCTGTTCAAGATAACTAATGTTCATACCCAGTTATAGTGCCATGGCATTTTTTTTTTGAGGGCTTTTTTGTTGTTTTTTCATGGTATTTATTAAGGGCCAGGTCCAGTAATAATAATGTTGGTATTTGTTAAGCACTTACTATGTGCAGAGCACTGTTCTAAGTGCTGGGGTAGATACAGGGTAATCAGGTTGTCCCACGTGAGGCTCACAGTCTTAATCCCCATTTTACAGATGCGGTAACTGAGGCACAGAGAAGTTAAGTGACTTGCCCACAGTCACACAGCTGACAAGTGGCAGAGCTGGGATTCTACCACTAAGCACTGGGATAAATACAAGATAATCAGGTTGAACACAGTTCATGTCCCATATGGGGCTCCCAGCTTAAAATCCCCATTTTATCAATGAGGTAACTGAGGCACAGAAAAGTTAAGTGATTCCCCAAGGTCACACAGTGGACAAGCAGAGGAGTCAGGATTAGAACCCAGGTCTTCTGATTCCCAGGCCCATTCTCCTCCCACTAGGCCACGCTATTTTCCATTTGTCACACTTAATGCCAGTTTCTATAAACCAGACTCCTGATAATACTAACTGTGGTATTTGTTAAGCATTTACTATATATCAAGCAGTGTCCTAAGCAGTGGGGTAGATGGAAGATCATCAGGGTGGACACAGTCCTCATGCCACATGGGGCTCACAGACTAAGGGGGAGGGACAAAAGATGTTTAAACCCCACTGACAGATAAGGAAACTGAGGCACACAGAAGTGAAGTGACTTGCCCAAGATCACACAGCAGTTCCTGCCCCTATGGAAGCAGCATGGCCTATTGGACAAAACACGGTCCTAGACCCGGGTTCTAATCCCGGCTCCACCAGTTGCCTGCTGTGTGACCTTGGGCAAGCCATTTAATTTTACTTTGCCTCAGTTGTGGAAATCAACTGCAAAATGGGGATTCAATAGCTGTTCTCCCTCCTACCTAGACTGGGAACCTTAAGTGGGACAGGGACTGTATTGGCCTGATTAACTTTATCTCCTCAGCGTTTAGAACAGTGCTTGACACATAGTAAGCACTTAACAAATACCCCCCCCCCCCAAAAAAAAGTAAATGTCAGAACTGGTCTCCTAACTGCCAGTCCCAGGCTCTTTCCGTTAGGCCACATTATTTCATAAATCACCCCTGGGAAGGAAATAAGGAATTCAGCAAACCTATTGCTATTGACATATTCTGTCTTTTGATAAAATTGTTTAACAGAGCAGAAATAAGAGTCAATAGCTACCCAAGCAAGGAATTGCTGCCGATTTCTCAGTAGCAATAATCAGGAGAAAATGTCAGTTCTGTGGTCAGCTTGATGGCTCTATGGATCAATGGAGATGGAGGATGCTGATTACACTGAGTGCATCAGAATCGAATGGCCAGAACCAGCAGAGTCCAGCTCTTTTTAGAACATCATGTTCTCTTTAAGAGTACCAGAAAGGAGAATGGCAACATTGTACTCGCCCAAGCGCTTAGTACAGAGCTCTGCATACAGTAAGCACTCAATAAATGCAATTGAATGACACTTGACTTAGTGGAAAGAGCACGGGCTTTAGAGTCAGAGGTCGTGGGTTCTAATCCCAGTTCCGCCACTTGTCTGTGTGACCTTGGGCAAGTCACTTAACTTCTCTGTGCCTCAGTTACCTCATCTGTTAAAATGGGGATCCCCACGTGGGACAACCTGATTACCTTGTATCCACCTCAGTGCTTAGAACAGTGCTTGGCACATAGTAAGCTCTTAACAAATACCATTATTATTACAATTATTATCTTAAAATACAAGAGACAACAGTGGCCTGTTGGTGGCAGGGATTGTCTCTGTTGCTGAATTGTACTTCTCAAGCGCTTAGTACAGTGCTCTGCACACAGTAAGCGCTCAATAAATATGATTGAATGAATGAATGAATGGCCTGTGGTGCAGAGCACTGTACTAAGTGCTTGGGAGAGTACAATCCAATTCAGCACGGCCTAGTAGAAAGGGCACGGGTCAGGGAGTCAGGCGACCAGGGTTCTAATTCCGACTCTACCGCTTGCCTGTTATGTGAAATTGGGCGAATCACTTCACTTTTCTATGCCTCAGTTTCCTCATCTGAATACTGGGGATCAAATACCTGTTCTCCCTCCTCTTTGAACTGTGAGTCTCATGTGGGACAGGGACTGTGTCTGGCCTGATGATCTTGCCTCTACCCCAGTGCTTTGTACTTAGTAAGCAGACTACAGATATTATTATCATCACTATACATGATTCTTGCCCACAAGGTGCTTACCCTAAGTACCGCATCATCCTATGTGGCTTACAAAAACAAAATCTGGCCTACACCAGAGGTTTTCCTAGATTCCTTGCTGCACCCAAAAGTAGCTAATGAAAATAGAGTATCAGTAGCAACAGCTCTGTTGTCTTTGGGTTTGTTCCCGGATGGCTGTGGTTCTGGGTGTCCTCTTTTTGGCCCCTACTACTCTTCCCTTCTTGTTCCTGCCGGCCCATTAAGCCACCACCACCAACAGCTCTGCAGCTGCGTAGCACCAAACATCCCCCTCACCAGGCATCAACCTTGTTCTTTGCCCTGTGGCCCTAGCTACCTTCCCTAGCACTAAGCTAGGTTAATACAGAATGGCTTGAGCTGCACTTTTAAGGGATGGCAAGAACACGTGAGCCTTTGGACAGGCATGCTGAGCTCACAAAGGCTGACTTCTTTAAAAAAAAAAAAAAAAAAAAAGGAATGTGTTAAGCACTTACTGTGTGCCAGGCACTGTACTAAGGACTGGGGTAGATAATAATAATAATGGTACTTGTTAAGCGCTTACTATGTGCCAAGCACTGTTCTAAGTGTTGGGGTGGGTACAAGTGAATCGGGTTAAACACAGTCCCTTTCTCTCATGGAGCTCACAGTCTCAATCCCCATTTTACAGATGAGGGAACTGAGGCATAGTGAAGTGACTTGCCCAAGATCACACAGCAGACAGGTGGCCGAGCCAGAATTAGAACCCATGACCTCCTGACTCCCAAGCCCGAGCTCTATCCATTAAGACATGCTGCTTCCCAGATACATACAAGATAAATCAGGTCCCATTTGGACCTCACAGTCTAAGTAGGAAGGAGAATAAGGGATTGAATCGATTGATCCCCATTATGCAGATGAGGGAACTGAGACCCAGAGAAGTGAAGTGACTTGCCCAAAGAAGGTACATGGCAGAGTCAGGATTTGAACTGAGGACCTCTGGCTCCCAGGCTCCAGATCTTTCCATTAGGCCACACTGTGCACCAAAGAATCTAATTCATAATCTTTTATCATTGACATATATGTAAATTGCAATATAATCATGTAACTACAGAAACTCCCTCCCCCTCCATCTACAACAGACCACCACTCTCTCCACCTGCAAAGCCAAGTTGCTTCTCAAGATTAGACAGCCCTCTTGCACCACCTCAGCTCAGAGAGACTGAGAGTGAGCATACGTTACTTTTGTACCCTGGTTAGCTCTCCGAACTAGCTCCAAGAAAATGGTGCTAAGTGAAAGTGCACTGAATACAGGAAAATCATTTTCCCAGAGGAAATAATGTAAATATGCCCTAATGCATTCCCAAGATCAAAAATAGATCAAGATAATATTACTTAACTTTCAGTGTGTTATCTTCCACACTCTATTCAGTAATTGTGCTAACTAGTTGATATCTGTCATTATCTATGCTAAATAGATGTCATTATTTACTGCTAAATTGAAATGGGCTTTAATCACTCTATTCAAACTACTTCAAAGGGAGAGGAAAGGGAGTGCTGTAGCCAAGCTAAGTTTTGCAGCATTATCTCCATGGGGGAGAGTGCTGTTTGTTAGTATCTGCTTTAAAATGAATTAGCACTATCATGAAAGAGTGCTAAAAGACAGCCTTATGCTGTGGGACGGTGAAGATAGACATTTTATAGTGTTTATTATAATGACATTTATTCATATGAATGTCTGTCTCCCCTTCTAGACTGTAAGCTCGTTATGGGTAGGGAATGTGTGTGCTAATTCTGTTGTAATGTACTCTCACAAGCGCTTAGTACAGTGCTCTGCACAGAGTAAGCACTCAATAAATACGATTAATCTATGGATGGTGCAATTGTCATATACTGAGATTTCTTGTTGATGATGACCTGCATACTCTGATCCTACACCCATACAAATGGGTGTGGCAGATGGGGGAAGGTTTCTGGAGGAAGAGAGTTTTTTTTTTGTTTTTTTAAGGAATTTGTTAAGTGCTTACTATATGCCAGACACTGTATTAAGCACTGGTGTAGGTACAAGCTAATCGGGTTGGACACAGTCCTGTCCCACATAGGGCTCACAGTCAATCTCCATTTTACAGATGAGGTAACCGAGGCACAGAGAAATTAAGTGACTTGCCCAAGGTCACATAGCAGACAAGTGGTGGAGCCAGGATTAGAACTCACATCTTCTGACACCCAGGCTCGTGTTTTTTCCACTAGATCATTCTGCTTCTCTACCTCCTTTTCTGTCTCCTTGTCTATCCTTGTATAGCTGGATTATCTGCTAGGCAGGGAACTGAATTAAGTGGCATCCTTCAACTCTGCGTCCGTGATACTGAGCCTCCATTGTGTATGGGGTTTGCCAGGGAGAGGGTGATATGTAGCCTCAACCTACTTCAGATCAATTGTCAACCCTTAGCACTTTGCTAATTTTGAGAAACAGTTCACAAAAATCTGCATGTTTTCTTATGCATGTGCTTCCAGAACGTAGTCACCAGGACGTAAGAGCTCCAGCATGTGAGTAATTCGAAGACTTTAGAAGATGCCCTCAGCTGGTTGAGTTGAAACAGTTTACCAGAGGGTTAGAATCATACTGACATGGACTTCATTCATTCATTCATTAGTATTTATTGAGCGCTTACTATGTGCAGAGCACTGTACTAAACGCTTGGAATGTACAATTCGGCAACAGATAGAGACAATCCCTGCCCAATAACGGGCTCACAGTCTAATCGGGGGAGAGACTTCCAGAACCCTTCTTGCATCTCAGGAGGGGCTGATGAGAAACAGCAAGAGGTCAACCCAGCCGGAGAAAGGTTTATGGCAAGTATCTAAGCCGGTTCTTGAATCCTACCTATGTCAGTGCCACCTTCTTTCACCCTCACTGTATCTTCCTAGTTTTACTGCACCCCAAATTCATGGGCTGAAAGAACACAAGTTCTTTCAGTGTGGCCTGGGAAGCAGTGTGACCTTGTGGAAAGAGCACAGCTCTGGGCGTCAGAGGACCTGGGTTCTAATTCCAACTTTGCCACTGGACTATGTGACCTTGGGCAAGTCACCTCACTTCTCTGTGCTTCTGTTTCCTCATCTGTATACTTGGGATCTGTTCTCCCTCCTCAGACTGTGAGCCCCATGTGGGACAGGGACTGTGTCCAGTCTGATGATCGTGTATCTACCCCAGATTCCATAAAAATGTAACAAAAAGTCAGAGAAGAAAAAGGAGTTTATGAAATTCCTTTTAAATTCCTGATTGATAGTTTTTTACACCTGCTGCCTGACTTCTATCAGGCCCGATTTACTGTAGCCCCGGACTAAGCAGGCTTGGGTTTTTTCTGGGGGCACGGAGCATGACATCACAACATCACTCGGGGTCCAGAGCAGAGTGAGTCCAGACCCCAGTTCTGTGCCACTGCTGCTGTCCCGACAGACCATGTCAATTAGGAGTACTGCCAGGACCAGGAGAGCCAGGAAGCTGAGCCAGAAACCCTGACCAGGTCAGAATAGTCTGCAGGGGAGTGAGGCCTTCTCTGGTCCCAGTATAGCACAAACCACCAGCACTAAAGCTCACAGTGGCCTGGTTAACATGTTCAAAACTCAACTTCCCTCCTCCACTCTCCCTTCCTCCAATCTTGCCCCAATTCTCTAGATAACATCCTCATCCTCTCTCCTCAAAACACACAACCATGGTTGCATCATCCTCATCCCCTCTTTGTCTTTCAGCTGCCATATTCAATCTACTGATTCTTCCTCCAAAACATTTCCCCAGTCTTGCCCTTCCCCTCCACCCAAATAGCCACCACTTGCTTCTATCTCTTGTCGTAGCATGGTTAGACTATTCAGCAACCTTCTCCCTGGTCTCCCCTGACTCCAGCCTAACCCTAATTCAGTCCATACTCCACACTGCTGCTCAGATCATCTTTCTTGACAAATGACTCAGCATCCATAGCTCAAAGAACTCCAACGGCTGCCCATCTACCTCTGCCTCAAACAAAAACTCCTTACCATCGGTTTCAAGGCTTCCCACCATGTCCCACTAGTTGTCCTTCGAATTTGAAGAAGACACCACTGACAGCAACTTTCGCCTATGAGCTCGCGTGTAGCTGAAAAGCCTAATGCCAGAACCAACATCCTGGCCACAATTTGCTCACAAAAAGTCTGTCACTTGTGTCCTCGTGTTTAATGTTTGCAGCACCTGGTGCTGTTGTCTCTTTTTCCTCCTTGCCTCTTGTTCCATAGGAAGCTTCTGCTTAAAAAGAACCTCTCCTTTCTTGATATCTCCATTTTATATAACCGGTTCTCTTCATCCACAACTCCTCAGTTTGCACTTTCAAACTCACCTTCTGCCTACAGCTCTAGGTGGGACTGCCAAGAGGCTCTATGCCATTTCAGTCACCTCAGCCAATATGGTACCCCATTTGGGGTGCAGGAAATGCAGTTGCCCCCTCATCTCCCTTCCCTAGCCCTGGGACTCACGCATAAGCTAATTTTTAAAGCTGAGTTTGGTCTATGAATGTGTGTGTATATGTATACACACATAGATGTATATATAACCAAATGGCTATGTGCAGAGACCCTTGCATATAACGTTGTGTCAAATATAAAATGTTTCAAATATAAATACAATTAGCAGCATGGCTCAGTGGAAAGAGCCTGGGCTTGGGAGTCAGAGGTCATGGGTTTGAATCCCGGCTCTGCCATTTGTCAGCTGTGTGACTGTGGGCAAGTCACTTAACTTCTCTGTGCCTCAGTTACTTCATCTGTAAAAAATGGGGATTAAAAAATGTGAGCCCCAAGTGGGACAATCTAATTACCCTGTATCTACCCCAGTGCTTAGAATAGTGCCCTGCACATAGTAAGTGCTTAACAAATACCAACATTATTATATAAATGCATTTATATTTGACATAATGTTTTATTTGCAAGGTTCTCTGCATATAGCCATTTGGCTATTTTAGCCACGTGTACTTAGATATGTATAAGATGTTCATTATGTAAATCTAGTATTTACATTTACAGACTTTTACAGCGCACTAAAGAGTTGCCCTGCACTGTTATTGGTACAATAGCTTTATATCCTCTAGACTGTAAACTCATTATGGGCAGGGAACATGTCTGTTAATTTTGTTGTACTCTCCCGAGCGCTTAGTACAGTGCTCTACACATAGTAAGTGCTCAATAAATACTACTGATTGATTGATGTGGGAGGGTGGTACAATAGAACCATTTCTGGTCATAAATATCTTACTAATAGAAATATATTGTCATTTTTGCAACAAGGAAATCACCATTCAAGAAATATTTGTATAATGATTTCTAGAGCAAATGAATGGAATAGATAGGGGAAAATCATGAAAAAGACAAGTGCACCAAACAGGGTGGGGGAAGAGATGATACTATCTCTGTTTTGAATGTTAAATAGTCCTAGCCCCTTGGAGAAGCTGACAGAGTCATTCACAGCTTCAGAGGCCACGCTTTCCAGCTGAGCAAAGTTCAGAGGCAGCAGAGCTCAGAGGAATTTTGTTGGGCATGAAAATCAAAGAGGTTTTTCTTTTTAATGGTATTTGTTAAGCACTTGAACTCTTCTAAGTGTGGGGATAGGTATGGGATAATTAGGTTGGACATAGTCCCTGTCCCACATGGGGCTCACAGTCTTAATCCCCATTTTACAGATGAGGTAACAGAGAGAAGTGAAGTGACTTGCCCAAGGTCACACAGCAGACAAGTGGCAGAGCAGGGATTAGAACCCAGGTCCTTCTGACTCCCAGACCCATGCTCTAGCCACTAAGCCATGCTACCTCTTAAAGGCAAAGGAAATGTAAGATTGTATTACAGGAGAGAGGTTGCAGAGGTAGATTTGGGAGTCATCTGCATACAGGCAGGAGCTGAAGCCATGCAAGCAGATGATCTCGCTGAGACAATGAGTGTACAGCAATGAGCGGAGAAGACCCACGACCCAGTTCAGAGCCTGGCGGGGCATCCACAGTTGGAGGATAAGAAGTGGAAGAGGAATGTGACTGACATTCCTCTGCCCCCCAGTACCATACAATGTCATATCCTATGCACATGCCTAATGTGAAATAATGACATCACATGCCAATATTTTGTGCAAGAGTGTGCTACCCCTCTTGACCCTCAGCCAAGAACACTGGGCAACTCAGCTCCGAGACCCCCAACTTAGGCCCCGCTAAATGGATCGCTTCCATTCTCCAACCACGTTTGAGATGGTTCTGGATGACTATCTCTGGAAAGTCTTGGCTGGCTATTGCCTGTATGGGCCTCCAGAGAGATGGCTCACATCATTTACTATCCAAAGCCAGCCCTGAATGTGGAGTGGAGCAAAAGCTCAGCAGAGTTGAGTGGTATGTGAAAGCTGGAAGCTAGAGTCGATCAGTAAGAGTCATCGATGTGGATATTGACGCCTCCAAAGAGCAGAGGAGGAGAAGGGAGAGGGAGAAGGAAAAAGGAAAGGTCTCACAGTCCCTCAGAAATGGAGAGGTGGACCAGAAGGGTCATAAACAAGAGCAACTAGTAGCTGTAGTGGATGATAGAGGCAAATTATGTGAACTTTGAATAACAATAATAAATATTTAATGATCAGAATAATAATGATAACAGTGGTATTTAAGCATTTACTACTGTACTAAGCGCTGGAGGGGTGGGGGAAACAAGCAAATCAGGTTCAACACAGTCCCTGTCCCATGTGGGGCTCACAGTCTCAATCCCCATTTTGCGGATGAGGGAACTAAGGCCCAGAGAAATGAAGTGACTCACCCAAGGTCACACAGCAGACACGTGGAGAAGCCAAAATTAGAACCTATGACCTTCTGGCTCCCAGGCTCATGCTCTATTCACTACGCATACATGAAAGTTGCAGTGGTAAAGGATAGAAGGATGAGATGGTGCAGAATTGGCACTGGGGTCAAGGAATAGGCCAACTCTTCTACCTTTCCCCAGAGGAATAAATTCAGTCGTTCGTTCAGTCAATAGTTTTTATTGAGCAGGACATGATACTTGGCACTTGAGAACATACAATAAAAGCAATAAACAGAGTTGCTGACCTGGAGGAGCTTATGTTCCAATGGAAAAGTTTGCAATCTAATGGAGGATATTACAATCTAATAATTTCAAAAAGGGAGTCTAATGGTTTTAAAGAATCCATGCAGATTCCAAAATGGCATAATGCAGGACTAGGCAGTGCCAATATGTCCACACACTAACTACTGGGGGAGAGAGAAGTAGATAAAGTGTATGCTGTATGGTGGTAGCGAGAGGGGAGTCCCCTGGAGGTGGGGAATGGGGGACACCAGAGGCCAGGGCCCACATTCAAATGTAGGTAACAGCCACAGGCTAGGTGAGGTTAGGGTGCCAGGAAAGTGTGATAATATTCATGCTGTGCTATATGCCTAGCATCACACATGACATCATGTGTGTCTCAACATCCAGCATTCTCAAGGCTTATCAGTGGCCACCCTTTGGACAAAGAGGAAATAGTCTAGAACCTAGAAAATTCTGGCCGAATACATAAGGCAAGTGTGGCCGTGGAAAAGCCTATTCCATCCAGCTGTCGTCCACCATGTTATTCTTTCCCATGCTGTCTCCAGACAGCTGAAATTTGAGTCTGAGCAACTAAAAACGCTTCAAACACCCCTGCTCTAAAGATGTCTGCTTCTGCGGAGAGTACCAATGCTCTGAACTTGGATATTGACCATGAAATGTTCCTCTCCAGTTCTGTCCCCTTGATATGTCAAGAAAGAAAGAGTGAAAAGTTGGGTGGAGAAAAGTACGAGGGAAGAGCTGATAAAAAGAACAGAGGAGGCAGTCATGACGTATGAATAAAAAAGGAGCTAGAGAATGACTCAGGAAAAATATTTAAAACCAGGACATCAGAGAGGATAAATAATAAAGCAACCACATCTATAAACAGATACAGAACATGGGGAGAGGAAATAAAGAGAAAAAAATAACAACAGGCAATAACAGTAAAGCCATCTAGATAAAGAGTGGGATAAAATATAATGCAATTAAAAACAGAGATGCCCAGAAGAAAAATGAAGTAAAAAAGAGGAGCCGGGAAGAAGAGGAAGATGGGAATCAATTAATATTAGGGGAGAAGATGGGGTTGTTGAAGTAAATCCTTGGAAAATTGCCTTTGGCATTAATTATTTGTGAGGCAATTCAAACAATCATTTTCCAGGAGCTTTCCATTTCTTAAAGATGCTATTGATCCTGATTGGTTCCTCTAATTTCTCCTCCCCACTCCACAGTACTAAGCTGAATGAGTCTTCTTATCTTCATTATATAAGCACCATGAGGGTTTTGCCAACTGTAACTTCTCCATCTGGATGATTATTAACTTCAAAGATAGAATGGGCAGATTATCTAGACTGCCCCTATATGTTTATGGAAGCTAGGATAAATATTCACAAAAGTGGCAATTAATGAGGAAAGGGTATTCCTATCCTCATTTCAGTTTCCAGTTTATTTCTGGAATAAGTCTTAAACTTAGGTAGAAATGGTGAAATGTAGCAGGAATGGAGGGAAATGGGAAATGGCAAAGAACCCCAGAAGTTAGCTCAGAGAACCCTAGCCCCTCCAGTAGACAAAAACCATAATCATCATACAATCGGTCTTTCTCAAGTAAATACTCCCACCACTGCTGCCCAAATCTTCCTAAATGTATTTGCCTGAGTATACAGTTTGGAATACAAAGAAGCAAAATGGCCTAGTGGAAACAGCACAGGCCTGGGAATCAAAGGACCTGGGTTCTAATCCTAGCTTCACCACTTGTCTGCTGTGTAACCTTGGGCAAGCCACTTAACTTCTCTGTGCCTCAGTTACCTTATCTGTAAAATAGGGATTAAAATTGTAAACCCCATGTGGGACAGGGACAGTGTCCAACCTGATTATCTTGTATCTACCCCAGGTCTTAGTACAGTGCCTGGTGCATAGTAAGCACTTACTACACTAGTTTAAAGTTCCTCTATGTTGACCTTAATGAATTATGTAGCCTAAACCGCACTAACAGGTAAAAGAAACACAGGACCTGAAAAGAATACATTTATAAGGATAATTCAGCAAAGCTGGAAAAAATAAAATCAATCTTCAAGATAGCCAACTTTAGCCATCTCGGTTTTTAATAGGACAAGCCCCTCTCATGCAACACATTATTTCCATTAAAGTTCTTTAACTTTCTTATCTAACATCTACTTGGCAGTTTTCAGTTGATAGACAGACCTTACATTACGTCTTGAGTTAAAAGCGAATGGCACTGACATTTCTAAATGTTCACCTTAATTCTGTCTTTCAACACAATCGGTTTTGACCTTACAAAATTAGCCAGCTTAATCAATGGTATGCAGAGCACTGTATTAAGCACTTGCAAGAGTACAATACAGCAGAGTTAGTAGACACATTCCCCACCCACAGGGAGTTTATAGTCTAGAGGAAGAGATCCCAGGGAGAGTTGACATATCCATTTTACATCAGATGAAGTAAAAGTTGACTACCCCGTTGTGGAACCTCTAAGACTCTCTAATAGGCCACACCTCTCCTGCATCTTCAAAGTCACATCTCCTCCAGAAGGCCTTCCCCTGAGTAATCACTAATCTAATCTTCCTATGTTGTATCCCTCACTGCCACCTTAACTTCATCCCTTCTATTTCTCTTTATCACATAGACAATTCTATCTCCTCCAGATGATCTGAATTCCAGATTTAAAGGTACTCCAGGGGCAGAAAATTATAGCATTTGGGGCCTTTGCCCAAGAAACCTCCCCGTTCCTTCTTACAAAGTTAAAACCTGGGAAGAATCAGCTAATAAAAGCTGTGCATCCGAGAAGAGCATACCTGAAGGTCATGAGTTTAAAGACAGAGTGATGGGATTTCTGGAGAACAAAGGGGACAGAATGAAATTCCTTTCTTGCCATTTCTAGTTAATTTCTAAGAGGTAACCATTCCTGTGGCTTGAATTTGTCAGGTTTCATAAGTTTGGACATTCAGGAAGACCTCAAAGGTACAATTCAAAAACAACAAACCTAAACTACGCTCAAGCTAAATGACAGGAAAGGAGTGTGTGTGTGTCAGTATCTGTATTACTTGCAAGACAGGGGGTGAGTGGTACAGCCTGGAAAAAAACATTCAGAAAGAGTAAACCCACATTAGATTAAAGCTAAACTATCCTCAAGAAGCCTGGGAATGTCTCCAGGGAGAACAGAGTATGACTAGTGTAATGTATAAAACTGCCCCCAACCCAAAAGTATAGCTATTAGTGGAAAGTTGAGACTGTACTTTTTTTTTAGATCATTAAGAAAAGTTGCTGGGATTGGGGAAACCCCAGTGCTTAATTTGTTTAGACTGTGAGCCCCATTGTTGGGCAGGGATTGTCTCTATCTGTTGCCAAACTGTACATTTCAAGTGCTTAGTACAGTGCTCTGCACACAGTAAGTGCTCAATAAATACGATTGAATGAATAAATAATGATAAAGTGCCAGGGCTCAAATGACAACTGTATTTGATATGAATATACTATGTACCAAGCACTGTACTAAGCACTGGGGATGATACAAGATCATTAGGTTGAATACAATCCCTAGCCCACATGGGGTTCATAGTCTAAGCAGAATGATGTAGTGGATAGAACACAGGTCTGGGAGTCAGAAGGTCATGGGTTCTAATGCTGATCCTCCCCTTGTCTGCCTTGTGACCTTGGACAAATCACTTAACATCTCTGTGCCTCAGTTACCTCATCCGTAAAATGGGGATTGAGACTATGAGACCCACGTGGGACAGGAACTGTGGACAACCTGATTTGCTTGTATCCACCCCGGCGCTTAGTAAAGTGCTTTGCACATAGTAAGCACTTAAATACCATAATCACTATTATTATTATTAAGTAGGAGGGGGAATCCCCATTTTACATTTGAGGAAACTGAGGCACAGAGAAGTTAAGTGATGTGTTCAAGGTGTCACTGTTATTTGAGAGTGGCCTATTAGTACAATATTGGATGAGTGTTAGATGTTTAAAAATCTAAAGCATAGATTTTATTTTTACAATTGTAATGGTGAGTTCAGAGGTATCAGGGCTTATGAACTACACTGTATGCTTTGCACAAAGTGCTCAATAAATACCATTTAATGAACGAATGAATGAACTGTAAATTCTAGAAATGCCAGGGCTGGGTTCTGGTAAATTCAGGTAGAAATTAAGCCCTGAGAAATTCCTATGTACTTGGTCTTTACAATGCTATTTATATAGATTAGATAGAAGATTCGTATGCATTCTTTTTGTTCACTGCTCTGACATTATAAGGGGACTGAAACCATGCTTGCAGATATCAGTGCAGCTTTCTGTCCATTAATCATAATTCGTATCGATAAAATTAAAAAAAATAAAATTCAATATAATCGTCAGGCTAGAACGGGCCATAAGAGGACCTCCCTGTCTTCGGGCAAGACCACACTAAAACCATCCCAGAAATGAAGATCTAACCAATTTTTAAAGACCTCCAGTGAAAAAAATTATACAATTTCCCTTGGCAACCTATTCCAGTACTGATACCTTCACTTTGAAAAATGTTTCTTTATATCTCACCTAAATCCCCCATGCTGCATGTTCTCCCTGTAGTAGAATAGGACAACTGTGGGCCCCACCCTCTTTATTCAGAGCCAGCTCTTGGTAAGCCACGATACCTGGAGGCACGTAATTTTGGCATCCCATAGATGTAAAGGCAGGGGGTGAAGAGACGGTGGAGGGAAGGAGAGCTGTTGGTGCTTGGGATCTTGTGGTCCCCTGCCTCTGGATACAGGATACAAGTTAAACTGTATATTAAATAATGCAATAAAAAGGCTTTAAACATTATCTCTTAAAGTTTACATGAAAACCAAGTTAATGCCTACTAAATCAATCCAAATGAGTTCTATATGCATTGCATATGAGTTGCATATGCAAATGATTCTGTGGTAGATTCCATGCTTGGATGTCCTGATTCTATTGAGATGCAAAGTAGGTTTTTCTCAGAAGCCTAACCTCCCCTTCGCACACCCGACCCTATTTCCCCCACCCCTGACTCCCACATTGCTAGCAAATATTTTCAGTAACCAGTGAAACATGATGTTGGCAGTAACCCAAGCTACTGTTCTCTTTCAGGAGTTTGCTGGTTGACTTGGGGATTTTTTTCCCCACCTGCAAGGGATTCCACTACCTACGTGATTTTGACTAGCTCTTTTACTCAGAGTATTACTGATGTGACCAGGTAAATGCATTTTGATAAGGCATTTGGTAACCACTGTACCTTAATATACCCGATGGAGGGACTGTTCTCTTTGAAGGAAATGTGCAGACTATTGCACATCAGCCTTGAAAGGGAGTAAGGGACCCGGTTAATCTGTAATGAAATTGCATTTTTGTTATTTAATATTCACCAAACACCTTCAGTTGGTCAGGGGTTATAATTTATAACATTATATTCCTGGTTCTGAACAGTGCGTGTTGTTTTAAAAGCTAGTCACACATGGTGCCCTTTGGTCCTTGATAATGTTTTTCCAGAAGTCAGATGTCAGTTTCTTAAATAAAACATAAGGTCTAAAGTGATTTTAAAAGGTCATCAAATAAAAATACAAACAGTAGCCACAACTGCCAGGGGCTGGTGTATTGTGGGGCATAATTTTTCCAGTGGAAAACTCTGGCTTTTACCCAATTCTGACCAATTAATAAATGGTATTTATTGTGAGAGTCCACTACAACAAAGTTGGCCAGGGCCAACCTAACTTCTGGTGTCAACTTAACATTAGCAGGTACCACACCATGCCTAGAAAAGTAATGCTTAGAGGATCTAAAATAACCATTCAAAAAGCCTCACTCCCCTCTTTAAAAATGGCTAACATTTTCTTGCTGTCATTGGACCTAAGGCTTTCCACCAGTTGCCTCCTTATCTTTGTGTTCTCTCTTCCCATTTGATGCCAGTTCACACTGTTCACTACTCCCAAGCTGAACTACTAACTGTACCTTGCTCTTGATTCTACTATTTCCAACCCATTGTACATACCCTTCTTCCTGTGTGGAATTTCCTCCCTGCTAAAATCCTTCAAACCATGTCCCTCCCCACCTTTGAAGCCCTCCTGAAGAAAAAAATACCCAAAAAACAACTTCCTCTAGAAGCATTCCCCAACTAATTCTGCTAGACTGTAAACTCCTCTGCTAGGCTATAAGATCCTTGAGGGCAGAGATCATTATTACCTACTCTTTTGAATTCTCCCAAATGCTTAACACACTGCACTGCACTAAGTAAGTGCTCAATAGATACCACTAATTGACTAATTTCCACCACCCTGATCAAGCCCTCTCATCAGTAACCTTTTGTACTTGTGTTTAGCTATTGCACATGTATTCTTTTATTTGTTCATTTTTGCTTACTTTTTTTGTTAGTTATACCTTTGATTGTTCCTATCTTTGTCTCCCCCATCAAATTGTAAAGTCCTTGAGACTGAAACCAAACCTTCTACTGTTATTGTATGTTTCCAAGTGCCTAGTACAGTGCTCTGCACATAAGTGCTCAATAAATACTGATGATGATGATGAATACTAAGCATGTAAAGGCTTATGAATTAGCACCCCTGGGTAGAAGTCAGTCAGGCTCCTAGACAAGATTCTTGCTCTCAAGGAGCTTACCATTTAGTCAAATGTATTTCAGCTGTTCTTTGTTAATTTGCAATGCATATCAAAAGTTTCAAATATTACTTTTGCTGTGTTGAAACCCAAGCTGGTTTTGTTATGCTATTAAATATTAGGATTATTTTTCCCCACATGAACAATGTCCTGCACAGAGTTAGCCACTGTGATATTAGCATTCTGCAATATTAATGTAGTCCAAATGACATGGAATGCAGATTGAGCAATTAAACTAGAACCATTTCTGTAAATTACAAAATTGCCTGCTTTTAATTTGAATTGAAATAAAAATCCTTTGTCTGGCATCTGATTATGTCAAACTCAACCTAAGGATTAGGGTCAGAGAGAGAGAAACATTTAGGAAAGGAGAAAAAATCTTGGCCAATTGTCCAAAATCCTCTGGGCGTGCATACAAATTAAATCCTAGTTCAGATTACTCTGATAATTGGGCCTTTTTCTGGGTTTTTTTTTTAAAACTTTCTGTAAGCTCATTGTGTGCAGGGATGGTCTCTTGTGGATACAGGCAGTGGGATTCAGTCATAACTTCTATCTAGAATAAATGACCCACAAACGGAACCAGTCATTCCTAAAATCTATCACAAATCAATAAAAATGCTCTGGAGCTATCTATGCTCCTGTGCCAGCTTGCTTTTAGGAGGCAGGGAATCAATTGGCTGTTCTAGAACACCAACTAACCAAAATGTGGTCTCAAAATCCGCCTTGTTTCTGTTATCTTGAAAAATGACAGAAGCCAGAGATCCTTTAACTGATGCAACTCTTGGGGTTGAAGCCTTGGTGAGAAGCTCGTTCTGTGTCACATACAAAGCTATCGGGACTCAATACCTCATTACCAGAAAATACTGGTTTGATTCCTGGGCTTCCTGCTAAGGAAGTTGTCAGCACTGGCAAGAGCCATTTCTGAGAAAGGGGAGATGGCTGATTCCCTTTTATTCAACCAAGGTTATGGTTTTAGCTTTTGGCCTGAACCTACCTGTTTGTCCTCCAGAGATATCACAGCATGACCTTAAAGATCAAAATGGATGTATGAATTTTCATTTCTTGAGTTTTCTTTCATACCAGCAATTCTCTCTTTGAACTCTTCTTCCCCAAGCTTCAAAAAGAATTGCTTGGTTTTATTACCGCATGGCAAGGGCCATGCAGATTTGTTAAATCAGTTCTTTAGTGGAACAAATTTTGTAGATTTTTCCTTTACCTGGTCTGGCCAGCCACTCTTCTCTCCCCTACTACGCAGAGGAGATGGTTTGCTTTGTCCTGAAGGGGTACATGAGGTTGGCTGGCTACATCATGGGCTGGGAGTGAGTGGATCAGGTTTTGAAACAAAGAGTCCTTGCATTAACCCCACCCTTCTCCCTCTGCAAGAATCCCTCTCAACTGCTGGACATATAGCAATATGTTCCTGGGGGTAGTAGGAAGAAGAGAAGCTCTTCTGTCCTTCACAGCCAGCCTTGCACTTAGAGAGTTAGCTGCTCTTCTGGCTCTAAAACTTGAAAGCTT
Organism: Ornithorhynchus anatinus; assembly: GCF_004115215.2. Lineage (NCBI taxonomy): Eukaryota > Metazoa > Chordata > Mammalia > Monotremata > Ornithorhynchidae > Ornithorhynchus > Ornithorhynchus anatinus. The sequence goes on from NC_041753.1 coordinate 62,358,528, forward strand.
TTGACTTTTCTAGTCAACCCATCAGCTTCAGCTGGTTGCCAAAACATGGCTTCTGCAGGTCCCAAACCCTGCTTCTGTTTCATATTAAAGCAAAAGGATTTTAATAACTGGATGACCCAGTTTCTGTTTTGAATCCAGCAAAAATGCTTCCACTGTTTTTCCTTTCAGACTTCACTGGGAAGAATCACAGTCTGACAGTTGGGGTTTGGGGACTGCTCCGGAGCTGTGGCTGGGGAACACTTTTAGGTCATCCCTGCCTTAAAGACTGTCAAAAGCCGGCTTCTGAGGTGGCACCCCATTTCTCCAATCATCCATCGGATGGCATTTATCAAACAGTTTTAAGAACTATAAATGGGAAGCAGCATGATTAGTGGAATGATCAGAGGACTAGGAGTCAGGAGATCTGGATCCTAATGATAATAATAATGGTATTTATTAAGTGCTTACTATGTGCCAGGCACTGTACTAAATGCTCATGGGGTAGATACAAGCAAATCGGGTTGGATACGGTCCCTGTCCCACATGAGGCTCACAGTCTCAATCCCAATTTTATAGATGAGAAAATTGAGACACAGAAAAGTGAAGTGACTTGCCCAAGGTCACACAACAGACAAGTGGCAAAGCTGGGATTAGAACCCAGGAAATCATGATTCCCAGGCCCGTAGTGAGCCACTAACTCCATGCTGCTTCTCCTAGTTCTGACTGCACTGTTGGGTGACCTTGGGTAAGGAATCTCACCTCTCTCAGCTTTAGTTTCACCATCTCTAAACTGGGAATAAGATTTCCATTCTCCTCCTCTCTTAGACCGTCCCCCACAAGGGGACAAGGACTGTGTCTGAGCTGATTAGCTTATATCTAGCTTAGTGTTTAGCACATCGTAAGGACTTAATAAATGCCACAATTGTAATGCCAACTCCAAAGTTTCAACTCATATCTTCTATCAGCATTATACGACATAGTTCTATTTTTCTCTAGATGCTGTACCAAGAATTAACAAGTAAAACTGAAAATATTTTGGCACTCTGTAAGTTAATTCCCCAGCAATGAATGACATTGTCACCTGAACAGCAGTAGCATTTTTTCTTCAAGCTGTAAAGCAATCGGTTGTCCCATCAAAATAGCCAAGCCAAAGTATAACTTGGATTTTGCAAATTAATTAAAATTTTCTTAACAGAGACCTAACTTTTTTTTTGCTACCAGGAAGAGTATAATGCTAAGATCCAAATGCTGAAAACATCTTTCCTGAGATCTACTATGAAATAGGATAACTTCCTCTATTACATAAGCCAAAGGGAGAAAAAATTCCAGGAAAAAGGAAAGTAAACATAATTATTTTTCTGAGGCCTTGAATGACAAGGCATTTCAAACAACCGTTTTGCTTTCATAATATGGAGCGATTGCTCAACTAAGGAGGAGACTCTAAAGAACCTTACATAGTAGTCGGAGGAGATTATTCTTCCATAGGAAATTTCTTCACTCTCTTGAAACTTTGTCTTCAGAAAATGGAACTCTGAAGCCCAAATTCACTAACAGAATCCTTTCACTTACTCTGTGACCCATCCACGCAGTACATCCATCTAATACTAATCTAAAATATGAATTTTATTTCCAACACTAAATCCTTAAATTTTATTTTTTGACTGATATGGATCCAAAATTCAATTGTCCATCTTTGTCACAGCTTTCTAATGCATTTTGTCAAGCTGACCTTTTTTCCATTTTTGAAGTTTACTCATTCACATTTAATCTCTGAGGAAGCACAAATCGTGGTTTTCTATTTTCCAGAAAATTTTCTATTTTTCAGAATCCGAATTTATTGCTCACGTAAATGAAGGCAGGTGAGTTTCAAAACTGCAGTGCCTTCATCTCAGTTGCCCAGGTGAAAGAGAAAGAGATTAACACCAACTATAGAAGTGGCAACAAACTTTCTTAATTAAAAAAAAAAATTCTCACTAGCACTCACAACCACTCATTTGAGCAATTCATAAGAAATTGTCCATTGTAGGAAACTCAATATCTTAGATTGAAGCTGAAAATTTTCGGCAGTCTTAAAAAAAGATGGAATACTTACGGTTAGATCATTTTAGGAAATGTGCACCTCTGAATTCTAAAGGTAGAAAGTAAAACCTTCCAGACTCTCTTCCCAGCACTTCCTTTATTGTGTGTGGGTAAATGAGTTACAGTAATAACCCAGTAAATTTCCTGCCATGTGACAAAGACGTCACCACCGAAGCTTAAGTATCTCTGCTTCTATGGGGGTTTAAAGGTTAAAGCGATCATAAATTATGTATTTCCTCCTGTGCCAGGCCATCCCACAAAAAGTGCTTTCTCTGTCGTTTTAAAATATTGCTTTTTAAATGGACACCGAGGTAAAGAAAAAGAAGAGATTACATTGATTGCAGCTACAGGAGGTAGAGGGAGAAGATTCCTCTGAAGGGCGTCATAACCCTACCCTCCGGGGATCTGAAACAGTTTTGGATATAGGAAATTGCAGAAGTTTATTCTTCTATGAGGCAACAGTCAAACTAGAGTGAGTAAAATTAACAGGCACTTGAACCCTGATTGGGCAACTAGCGTGTGGCTAGTCTGGGCTCTTATTTCTAAGAACTGACACCTGAAACAAATATCACATTATTAGCAACAGTTGGGATTTTTCTCTTCCTGTCCCGGACCCAATCTCCGCGATCGAGCAGAATAGGCTCAGGTGTCAATCCAGTGGTCCACCACAGGTAAAACAGGAATGTATAGGTCCCTCAACGACGTCGGGTGGGTGTGAATAACTCCTCTGGCTAGATACTGCCAGAATCCACGGGACGGTTCCTTCTCACTCGTCTATTGTGTTGTGTTCAACTGTTTCATGTCTAGGAAATTTTGAGTGAGAGGTGTCCCCCCCCCCCCCTTTTCAGAACTGTGTAACTCCGTATCTATAGAGATTAATGTCTAAATGCCGAATGCTTTTTCGGAAAAGATAACACTAAGAAGTCCAAGTGTACAGGGATCCTAACGGACTTGGTTTGGCCTCTCTCTTCCACTCCACCCGCACGCCAAGCCGAGCTTTAACAACCCAAACTTCCAGCCCGACCCTGGACGATCCCATGCCCACGCTGGACAATTCACTTTTCGGCAGGTTGGCAGGGGCACGGGCCAAAGTCGCTTGAGAAGGTTCCCGTGAAAAACCACATCCATGCCCACCGGCCTTCGCCCAGACCCCACGAGTGCAGCGTCAGCAACTAAGTCACAAACTTGTATCTCCCTCGTTATAGACCCCACCTCCGTTTCTCATCTCCCCTCCCCCGCTCCTCACCCCGCCCTCCCACCTCCCACCTCCCCACTCACCAGTTTGGATCTGGCTCGCTGCAAAAATTCATCCATTGCTGCCCTGCGAAAACCGAGGGGACTGCAAAGAGCAAGCTGGGCAGGGAGGGGAGGGGAGGGAAAGGGCGGGGCCGGGACGAGACTGGGGGGTGGGGGAGGCGGTGTCAGACCTCGGAATTGGTGGGGGAAAAGTTTTTCGAACCAGCCCGGGGTCTAATAGGGGCGGCGGCTCGTCCTGCTCCTTCTTCTGCTGTTTCTGAGCTTGGCATCTGCCGCCCTCTGTTAATTGAGCTTCTTCCCCCCACCCCCGATGCCCCCGCAGCTCCCGACACGGCCCCCCGCCCTATGAGGGAAAGTGGGAGTGACCGTTAGGAATGGCGGGCTCGAGCTTCGCGTCCTCTGGGGCCCCACCAGCTGACGTCGTTCGTCCAAGATGCTGCAACCATGGACAGCGCCCAAAAGTGAGGCCTCCAAAGTGCAGGGGGCTGCAGCACAGAGCTCTGCAGCAGCAGCAGCAGCAGCAGCAGCAGAGAGAAAAAGAAAGAGAGAGAGGCAGCTCCGAGTAAAGGAGAGCGCTTTCCCATCCAGTACCTGCTGGCTGGCTGGCTAGCTCTGCTGCAGAGAGCTACTTTGGTTGCATAATGAATGGGGGACTGCTCAGTGGAGAAGTAAATGCTCTCAGCTCTATTAGGAAGAGAGGCTTGTATTTAGGAGGGGTAGCACTCTATTAAAAATGAGAAGAAAAACACCAACAGGCACAGGCTGAGTGAGAGACAGGGCAGCTCTGCCGCTACCTGCCTTACTAGGCCCATGGAGGCTTCTCTCTTCACCAGTCACCAACCTTTCTTTCCCCAGCGCCAGTTTGGTGGGGAGTGCCTGCCCCCGAAAGCGTAAAGGCCGATTGAAGTTACTCGGGGGCAGGGGTGATGGTGTCTACTAACTTTACTGTGCTCGTCCAAGAGCTTAATACTGTGTTCTGCCTGCACGCAGTAGTCTGTAAGCTCCTTGAGAGCTAGGAAATGTGTCCACTTTGTTGTATTCTACCAAGCGCTTAGTACGGTGCTCTGCACAGTGTGAAAACCTTAACGAAAACTACGGATTGATTAATTAATGGGTGTGAAACACAAATCTGACCCCTATTAGGGCTAGCATGGGTGGATGTGCTCAGCCCCTAAACCTGCAGTGGAAGTCCCTAATTTGTTGGGGCGGGGGGGAAGGAAGCACACACACACTGAGTTCCAAGGAAGAGGGATGCAAAAGTGGAGAAAAATGGCTAGTTTTCAGATGTGATTTAAGTATCCAGTTTGGGAGATTAAGTTACAGAGCGGCAGTGGATGATACTGAAGGAAACTGGATTGAGGTTAATGATAACCCCCTTGGCAGCCTGCATCCACTTCCCCTGTCGATTTAAAATCCTCTGGGAAGATCTCAAATGACCCAGCTCTAAAATGACTGAAGGACCAGCATCTCAGCCTCATGAAAACAGGGTGTCATTGGAGCTGGAACTGGAGCAAGTGGACTTGGTGGGTCAGGGGAGTGGACAGCATTATTATTATTATTAAAACAGATTGCATTCAGCTACAGCCCAGCATGAACGGGGGCTAGGAGGCCCATGGCTCAGTTGAAGAGATCTGGGTTTAGTGGAGTGTGGCCAGCCCAATCCTGGACAGGAACTGGGCAAAAAGGAGAGTGGTGGATCCAGGGAAAGAGAAGTAAGAGGAAAAGAGGAGCCATCCCAGCCAGGTGCTCTGGACACAGACGGGGCCAAGGAAGAGAGAAGAAACTGAACTCCAGCTCAATCTAGGAGTCAGGCCTGGTGTCTAGAGAATCCTGGGATGGAAACAGGGAAAGGAGAAAAGGGATAATGGGGGAGAAAGGGGACTGGGATAGGTGAAAGTGTCTGTGGGCCAAGAGAGGGAGAGCAGAGCAAAAGAGATGAGACTCGTAGCTAGAGCAGGAGTTGGGTGGTGGGGAGACTCATTCACTGGGGGAGGGAGAAAATGGAGTGAACAGGATCCAGTTGCCAAGGGAAGAAAAGTTCTGGCTCCTGGGTCAAAATTTGGTTAAAGACAGCCCAGGTAGGAAGGGTGGAAGGAAAAGGAGAAGGGGAAATGGAAAGGCAAGGAGGGAGGGATTCTAATTTGTGTTTTCATCCTTTGTATCCTTATCACACTATCTCATTATCACACCCACTTACACTGATTCTCTCTACTCTCCTTCCCTCCTCCAAGAAGGGAGATGAGCATTTCAGGGTCAATCTCCGATTGTGAAAACTCCAAGAATGTGTGTCTGATTGAAGTCTTCAACCTGTCAGACCCAGATCTGCTGATTCCTCCCTTCACTGCTAGGAAGGTTTAGTGTGGGATGCTATTTCAGGACTAAAATGTGAAGCAGCAAGGCCTAGTGGAATCGGAGGACCTGGGCTCAAATCTCTGCTCTATCATTTCCTTGCTGTGTGACCTTGGTCAAATTGCTTAACTTCTCTGCACCTTCATTTTCTCATCTGTAAAATGGGGATAAAATGCCTATTCTCCCTCCCTCTCAGATTGCAAGCTCCAGGTGGGACAAGGACTGGATCCACTTTGCTCATATTGTATCTTCTTAACAAAAACCATTGTTTTTATTATCATTACCATCATCATCATCATCATTATTATTATTATCACAAATTGCATTCATTGCATCCTATGGAAACTGGACCAGGTACAGAGCTGGGTTATAGGCAAGCTGTTAAGAGAGCCCAATAAAAATGGATCCTTCTGATTCGCTCTAGGTACAGAGATGCAGTACATATGGATATTCCAAGTAAAACAGAGAACTGGGCACTTCATGAAGAAGCCTCTGGGACAAGGAATCACAAGGAGACAGGAAGAAATCTGTAGAAGAGAGCAGCCAGGTGTGCTCAAGTAGGTGGGACACCAAGCCAAATCAAGTGGGGGTGAGGGGTAGGAATTATTCAAATGTTACATTAACCTCACGTTTTTTCTTACTGTTTATTCAATTGGTTCTCGAATAACCTCTCCAAAAATACGAGCCAATGGTATAACATCTTATTCTATTGTGATCTTTGGCTTTTCAATTTAGGCCAAAAAGTTTGTCATTGGATCATTCCATTATATCTTTGGTGTCCCAATCAGGTACTTCATCTCAGAGTATCTCGGTTGTAAGGCAAGTTGCCTACCCATTTTCCCGACTTTAAACTCTAGGGTCAGCCCAACTGTACATAGTAATGTGGACTGCCTGTGTTACACCCATTTTTCTGTGTTTTACTCTAATTCTTTTTTCAGTATTTCAGCCTTTAAGAAAATTTTGCACATTCTCCCTTCCACTGTCCTTTGTGTTTCTTTCAGTTTGTTCTCTCAGGCTACCATTGCTGACTAATTTGCCGGACTATGCACCTTGGCCTCCTGCAGTACTAGGCACATATCTGATATTTCCTATTTCATAAGCACTAACTCCTCCTCCTAAATTATTTTAGTGTCTGTTTCCCTAGGTAGATTGTAAACTCCTTGAGGGTCGACTCACTTTATTGTAATCTCTTAAATGCTTGGAACAGAGGTCTATACACAGTAGGTGCTCAATAAATACTATTGATACCGTGATTGATTGGCCAGTAGGATAGTGAAGTTAAGAAGTTCACTTTTCATTTTCATGGGTGGTCTGCTATTCAGGGTTAAAATTTTTATCTCATTGTAGGGCCTCCTTACTCAACTACTTAAATCAGCTTTTTCGCTGACCTGCCCGTCTCCTGCATATCCGCTCTACTATCCAAACTTCACTCTGCTGCCCAGGTCATTTTTATAAAACATCATTCTATGCATGTCTCCCCTGTCTTTATAAACTTACCCATTACTCTCCACATCACTGTTTACCAATTCCTCTCTACATCATCCAGTAACTCCTGACCACCAGCTTCTAAGCATTCAAACAGCTCTCTCCCCTTCCCCTTATCTATATTCTCCCACTAAACCCCATCCAGCATGCTAAATTCAATGCTTACTCCTATCAGTCAATCAATCAATTGTACCTATTGAGCATTTACAATGTGCAGGGCACCATACTAGGCATTTGGGAGAGTACCACACCCACAGTATAACAGACACATTCCCTGCCCACAACATGCTCAGGGTAGCAGCCGCTAAGCCTCTGGTTCATCCCACTGGATAGAAAGTAAGGCCTCCAGGAAGAGAAAATAAATCCTATTTTATCTGAACAGGCTGGAAGTATTGGCAGGCTGTGATGGATATACGTAATAGGTCTAGGAAAATTTAGCTAAAAACATGCTCGCCTGCAGAAATTGAAGTGATGGGCTTTGATTAGTCCAGTCTTTACCTATGTGGCACCAAATCTTCAACAAGAGATCTATAAACTGTTCCGATGGAAAATTTGATGGGGGCACCCAGACTGTGAGACTATTAGTATCTGTCTCCCTCTTGACACTGTAAGCTTCTATGGGCCCATAAGAAGCTTACAGTGTCAAGAGGGAGACAGACATTAAAATAAATGACAGATATGTACCTAAGTGTTCAGGGCGGGGTGAATACCAAGTGCTTATAGGGTCCAAATCCATGTGCAAGGGTGATGCAGAAGAGAGAGGGAGTAGGGAAAATGAAGGCTTATTCAGGGAAGGCCTCTTCTAGGAGATATGATTTAAATAAGACTGAAGGTGGAGAGAGTGGTGGCCTGTCAGATGTGTAGGGGAAGGGGCTTCCAGACCATGGGCAAGGGGTTGGGGGTGAGATAAGATCAAAGTACAGTGAGTAGGTTGGCTTTAAAGGAACCAAGTGAGCATGCTGGGATGTAGTAGGAAATCAATGAGGTAAGATAGAGATAGATGATAATGCAAGGGACACAATACATTCCGAGCTGTGTTACTTGTAGGGACACTGCCCATAAAACTGTGACTGATTGGTAAGGAAGAATAAATATTGTTTTGTTCCTCTGGCTTCTAATGTGAACACTCTGTGCTGACACTGCTACCATTAGTTTAATGATTCCTTCCTGGTGTCTAGTGGTATTGAGATATGCAAAATCATTAAGGGTGTGGACAGGGCAAACACAGAATTGTTGTTCATTAAATTTCAAGGAGTATCTATTGAAGTGGTATGTTCAAAACAAATGAAAGGAAACATTATTTCACACAGTAGATAGTAAATATGTGGAATTTTACCCCAGCTCGTTGCACAGGCTGAAAATATCAGCAGAAATTCTTGGTGAAAGGTCCAGAATGGGTTCCTAGGAGAAAGGTTAGGAATGTATGGTGTAGTGTATAGAGCACAGGCCTGGGAATCTGAAGGTGTAGTGTATAGAGCACAGGCCTGGGAATCTGAAGGTCATGGGTTCTAATTCTGGCTCCGCAGCTTGTCGGCTGTGTGACCTTGGGCAAGTAAATTCACTTCTCTGTGCCTCAATTACCATATCTCTAAAATGGGGATTGAGACTGTGAGCTCCACAGGGGACAGAGACTGTGTCCAACTTGATTTGCTTTCATCCACCCCAGTGCTTAGTGCAGTGTCTGGCACGTAGTAAGCGCTTAACAAATACCATCATTATTAAATGAAAAATTTAGGAATGTTGAAAGCTAGAGGAGGACTTAAATAGATGTCAGACCCTAAATGTAGCTCCCTCCCCCTTCTGCTTCATCTATGCACTTGGATAGATGCACTTGGATAGCACTGTGACCTTTGGGCCTTTGATATTCAGCCCACCCTCAGCCCCACAGCACTGATATACATATCTTTAAATTATATATTATAAATTATTTATTTATATTAATGTCTGTCTCCCCCTCTAACTGTAAGCTCACTGTGAGCAGGGAATGTGTCTGCCAACTCTGTTGTATTGTACTCTCCCAAGTGTTTAGTACAGTGCTCTGCCCATAGTAAGCACTCAATAAAAACCACTGATGATGATGAAGCCCGTGGTGGTTGATTATAAGGGGAAAATAGGCATGGTCAATGATCCACCACTTAACATTTGTGTAGATGTTGTCAAGGAGGGTAATTATCACACAGCTTCTCCAATCATCTTGTTGCCACTGTTAGAGACAGAATACTAGGCTGGATGGCCATTGGTCTGACTCAGTCAGGACAAATTGGGAAATCTATCACTGAAGAGTTTGTTCCAGTTTTGACGGTTGCCATTTCAATTAAGCTTCCTTCACCTTTCTCCCCACAAGCATTAACTTAAATGGATGATTCATCAAGTCTAGTGTATTACTGGCAGCCTATAATGCTTTTGGAACGGTAAGCCAAGGAATCCTTAGGAGGTAGGCTTTTTTAAAAAAAGAAATCCTATGAAAGATGGGTCCATAGTGAAAGTATTAATAACAGTGGTATTTGTTGAAGGCTTACTATGTACCAAGCACTGCACTACACACTGGGGTAGATAGAAGATGATCAGATCATACATAGTCCCTGTCACTCATGGGACTCAAAGTATAAGTAGTAGAGAGAACAGGCATTGAATCCCTGCTTTACAGATGAGGAAATTGAGGCAGAGCCAAGTTAAAAGACTTGTCCAAGATCTCGCAGCAGACAAGAAGCAGAGGTGGGATTAGGACCCAGGTCCTCTAATTCCCCCTCCTGTTCTCTTTCCACTAGGCCACACTGCTTCCATTCAGCATGTTTCGTCTAGGGTATCTCAACTTTGAAGCCCTATTTAGTAGCAGGTAGCATTACCTCTTTGAGAGATGAAGATGTGGATGCCCAGGAACATTAAGCCATTTTCCAAAGGTCACCCAGGAAGTCAACATTAGGACAGTAGAAAACACATCCCTAAAAATGCTCAATGGCATGAGACTTGTCTTGTCTTATGCCATCGAGTCATTTCCGACCCATAGCGACACCACAGACACATCTCTCCCAGAATGCCCCGCTCTGCATTTGTAATCATTCTGGTAGTGTATCCAGAGAGTTTTCTTGGTAAAAATACAGAAGGGATTTACCATTGCCGCCTTCCGCACAGTAAACTCGAGTCTCTGAGTTTTGACTTGTAATAGATTGCCTTCTCTCGCTAGCCAGTGCCCAAGCTAGGAATGGAATGGGTAGGCCTCTGCTTGACTCTCCCTCCTGTAGCCGAGACTGGTAGAGTACTGGAAACTCTACAGGTGCGACCCAGAGAGGGGGGCATGATACTAAAGGTTTGTTATTCATAGTATAATGCAACAGGAGTAATGAATGTAGTTGCTACCTTAAATGCCATTAAGATGATGGCATATGTAATTCTGTAATCATTCATTTCAATGGGTTTGGACTCCAATATTTATTAGCAGGAGCTGGGCTATTTGGTCACCAGTCCTTTGTAACCTCTCTATGTCTTAATTCAGAAATCTTGAATAACATATGGTATACCAACTTCCTGCTCAGGACAATGTACAAAACCTTATCTATAACTGCATCTGAGTCTTTGGAGAGACTACAAGTCCTCCTTAACATCCTTGGTCTTATAGTCTTACAAGTCCAGAGCCCGCTTCAGGCAGAAATGATCTTTTACTCTTTTGGCTATTTTCTTCCCAAGGAGCTCCATTTTCACTTACTACGTTAATACGTCCAGGATTGGTTGGTAGTCAGAAACTCCCCCACCACCCTGAACCCCCCTCCCGGCCACCCCCACCATAAATACGTGAGCACGGCCAGCTGCCTGCCACACTAGAACTTTCAGGAATTCCAGAAGGGTCTGGAATGGTGGCTGCTGCCACTTCACATATTGGCCCATTTCAATTTTACCTCTTCTTTGGCAGACAGAGTGGCTGAGATTGCATGAAGCAAAGTAATGACTATTTAAAGAAAATTCCAAAATCCCTAGGGTGGAATTTGTTTTCACATCAACTTCTAACCTTGGAGAATTTACCAACACTTTTGCTTTCTCCAACAAAAGTGTCATTCAACTTGTGGGGTGATGAGCCAAAAGGTTGACCCTGCCTGGTGATTTTTTTCCCCTCAGCTCTTCGGGGCAACAGTAACAGCAGTAGCAGTAGCAGTAGCAGCAGCAGCAGCAGCAGGACTTAGACTGAGCCCCATGTGGAACATTGTTAAACATTACTAAATCTGCCCTTTCCTCTCCATCCAAACTGCTACCACATTAATCCAAGCGCTTATTCTATCCTGCCTTGATTACTGTAGCAGCCTCCTTGCTGACCTCCCCACCTCTTCTCTCCACTTCAGTCCATATTTCGCTCTGCTGCCCAGATCATTTTTCTACAAAAACGTTCACTTCATGTTTCCCCATTCCTCAACAACTTTCAGTGGTTGCCCATCCACCTCCCCATCAAACAGAAACTCCTTACCATAAGCATTAAAGCACTCGACTACCTTGCCCACTCACTTCACCTCGCTGCTCTCCTACTACAGCCCACTCCACACACTTCACTCCTCTCATGCCACCCTGCTCGCTGTGCCTCGACCTCATCTATCTCACCGCCAACCACTCACCCACATCCTGCCTCTGGCCTAGAACGCCCTCCCTCTTCACATCTGAGAGACAATTACTCTCCCCCCCTTCAAAGCCTTATTGAAGGCACATTTACTCCAAGAGGCCTTCCTTGATTAAGCCCTCTTTTCCTTTTCTGTGTATAAATATATGTCTGTCAGTTACGAAAAGGGAGGGTGTTCCAGGCCAGAGGCAGGATGTGGGCAAGAGGTCAGCAGTGAGATAGACAAGGATTGAGGTACAGTGAATAGGCTGGGATTAGAAGAGCGAAGTTTGCAGGCTGGATTGTAGTAGGAAAACAGCGAGGTCAGGTAGGAGGGGGCAGTGACTGACTGCATTAAAGCTGATGGTAAGGAGTTTCAATTTGATGCAGAGGTGAATGGGCAACCACTGGAGATTCTTGAGTGGGAAAACATGGACTGAGAGAGAGGTTTCTCTTTAATATGTTGATTGTAAAATGTAGCTCTTTGAAAAGTACCTACTTCAGGTGTGATCGTTCCTAACTGAATTTTCCAGTACAAATGTCAGTGTGGCCACACATTTTATACAAGCCGAACATACCCAGCACCAACCTTCCAGTGACTGTTTTGGGGCCAGACATATTCAGAATCCAGGCAGGCTGGGAAGCAGCATGACCTAGTGGAAAAAGCAAAGGTCTGGGAGTCAGAGGACCTGCATTCTAATCCCAGCTTTGTGACCTCAAATAAGTCACATAACTTCTCCAGCCTCAGTGTCTTCATCTGTAAAATGGGGATGAAATACTTGTTCTCCCTCCCTTTTAGGCTGTGACCCTCATGATGGACAGGGACTATATCTGATTCTCACAGATCGTATCTACTCCAGCTTACACTGCTTGGAGCTTAACATGTACCACAGTTATGATAATTGTTATTATTAGGAACATCTGGGGGAGACTGTAGAGGGGAAAGCACAGAACTACCAGGCCCCCAGGACCACAGCTGCCAATTAGGTGCTAGCTAGGCTTGTTGCCTTGTCGCCTTGCCAACCAGATATTTTCAAGGTAACTTTACTGAATTGTAACCAAAAGCATTCGCTCCACCAATCCCTCCACTGAAAATGAGGCAAGACTTGTCAATCATAAATCATATATATGTATGTATATATATTATGCATATATATGTATACATATGTACATAAAAATGATTCTGTAGTGCATAAACTGTCCCAACAAGGCTAAACAGGATTTGTTCTAAGGACCAGAGAGACTAGAGTGTACTTTAATACACTTTAACTCAGGAATTCAATCAATTAATCCATGGTATTTTGGGAGTGCTTACTGTCTGCACAGCATTTATTCATTCATTCATTCATTCAATCATTTTTTGAGCACTTACTGTGTGCAGAGCACTGTACTAAGCACTTGGAAATTACAATACAGCAATAAAGATAATCCCTGCCCACAGCAGGCTTACAGTCTAGAGGAGGGGGGAGACAGACAACAAAACAAGTAAAGAGGCATTGATAAAAATAAGCAGAATTATAGATATATACATATGTACATAAGTGCTGTGGGGGAAGGAAGGGGAAAAGAGCAAAGGGAGCCAGTGGAGGTGACACGGAAGGGAGGGAGAGCTGAGGAAAAGGGGGCTTATTCTGGAAAGGCCTCTTGGAGGAGGTGTGCCTTCAGTAGGGCTTTGAAGGGGGGAAGAGTGATTGGTGGATTTGAGGAGGGAGGGCATTCCAGGCCAGAAGTAGGACGTGGGCCAGGAGTCGTGAGCCAAACAGGCGAGATCAAATCACAGTGAGAAGGTTAGCACCAGAGGAGGAGAAGCTGGGATGGAGAAGGAGAGAAGGGAGGTGAGGTAAGAAGGGGCAAGGTGATGGAGAGCTTTAAAGCCAACAGTGAGGAGTTTTTGTTTGATAGGGAGGTGGATAGGCAACCACTGGAGACTTTTGAGGAGGGGGGTGAAAAGCTTGGAATGTTTCTGTGGAAAGATAAGCCGGGCAGTGGAGTGAAGTTTGGACTGAAGTGTGGGGAGAGAGGAAGTAGGAAGGTCAGAAAGAAGGTTAATGCAGTAATCCAGTCGGGATAGGATAAGTGATTTTACTAACGTGGCTGTGGTTTAGATAGAGAGGAAAGGGTAGATCTTGGCGATGTTGTGAAGGTGACAGATTTACTGACAGATTGGATATGTGGGGTGAATGAGAGAGCCAAGTCAAGGACGACACCAAGGTTACAGGCTTGTGAGACAGGAAAGTTGGTTGTGCCATCTACAGAGACGGGAAAGTTAGGGAGAGTACAGGGTACTAAGCGCTTGGGAGAGTATAATACAACAGAGTTAGCGGAGATGTTCCTTGCCCACGACAAGCTTACAGTCTAGAGGGAGGGGTTGACATTAATATAAATAAATAAATTATGGATCTGTCTATAGGTGCTGTGGGGCTGAGGGTGGGGTGCCCAAAGGGTACAGAGAGAGAGTCAAAAGGCCCACAACAGTCCACCAAGGAAAGTTTCAGAGGTCTAAAAAGTTGTGCTGGGGAAAGGAAAAGTCATCGGTATTGTTAATTACAGGTAGGGTGCATTTTCCTAGTCTCATGTGAGAACATCTTGACATTCAGCTGCCTAAATTCTGAATTAGGACATTTGGGCACATTGTACTCCAGTCACTTCTGGGAACTTTGGCTGTCTCATCAAATAATTTATATCATCTGGAAAGGCAGTTGAGAAGTGGGAAGGGTTCTTAGATCTCTGAGTCATCAAGATCATAAGGCAGTGGCTACAGATCACTTTGAGGATGGAGGCAGAGAAGGAAGAAGGGAATTTCTCTAAGGGATAAAGGTTTCTTTAAGGGAGAAACATGATGTGGAGAGAGAGCTGGAGCTATAAACTGGACAAGCTTTGGTTCTCTAGTCTCTGGATATCCCCCTCTTTACCTTCCCCTGACTTGTGTTTACCATCTCCCAAAGACCTACATCTTCCTCACAGTACTTATTTGACTATCACACCCTCCTTTGTTGATTGTGCATACCAACAGGGAATCGAAGAGGGTGGATGGGATTGGCTGAGTGAAATAACCAAGGGATTTAGGCTTCCCTGAGCACTGAATGATACCAAAACAACTTTGTTACAGATGACACTGAAGCCCAATACACTGAGATCTCCTAATTTAGCATGTGTTTTCACAGTAAGCTTTGGATAAAATACTATTAGGGTATGTACTTCTGACAACACGCATCTCTCTACATACAACACAAAAGTGACAGTGGGTAGGAAAAATGTGTGCATGTGTGCAGCATCAGTCAGGGCACTTATACTGTGGTGTGAATTTTCCTTAATACAGAGTTGACTGGTCAAGTACCTACCTCTTGCCTTATAAGATAACTTTTTTATGGTATTTGTTAAGTGCTTACTATGTGCTAGGCACTGTATTAAGCACTGGGGTAATGATGATGATGATGATGGTATTTGTTAAGCGCTTACTATGTGCAGAGCACTGTTCTAAGCGCTGGGGTAGATACAGGGTAATTAGGTTGTCCCACATGAGGCTCACAGTTAATCCCCATTTTACAGATGAGGTAACTGAGGCACAGAGAAGTTAAGTGACTTGCCCACAGTCACACAGCTGACAAGTGGCAGAGCCGGGAGTCGAACCCATGACCTCTGACTCCGAAGCCCAGGCTCTTTCCACTGAGCCACGCTGTAGATACAAGGTAGGTTGGATACAGTCCATGTCCCACATGAAGCTCACAGTTTTCATACCCATTTTACAGGTGAGATAACTGAGGCCTAAAGAAGTGAAGTAACTTGGCCAAGGTCACACAGCAGACAAGTGTCAAAGTGTATTAGTGTATTTGTTTCTTTCCCCACCAGCTAAACAGAAGTAGTACAGAAAAAAAAATGCCTAGCATATTTCTTTTAGAGGCAGAGAGAGAAAGATGGTCATCTGCTCACAACAGGTCAAGTTTCCTGGTTCCTAAGTATAGAATGGAAAGCTAGACCTTCATAGCTAGACCTCTTCATTAGGCCAAAGAAGAAATAGTCAATCAATACATCAATCAATCAATGGTATTTATTGAGCACTTCTGGTGTGCACAGCACAGTACTAAGTGCTTTGGAGAGTCCAATATGATAGTTGGTGGACACATTCCCTGCCCACCAGGAGCTCCTGACAACATCCCCCACTACCTTCAGAGAATCAGAGAGGTTAATAGGCACTGCCCTTTAACCAACCAGTCAAGACTTTCCCTGTACGTTTGACTATTATGTTTAACAGAAGAGTTACACTTCAATCCCTGCTTTTCCTTGAAAAATGAGTATCTGGGGATTGAGAAAAACTAGTCATAATTCAGTCATTCAGATAGGTTTGTGTGTGAAAGGAGAGCTTTAAAGCCAGAGGTGATCAGAATTCAGAAATCAAAGTAAGTTTTTTTCCCAAAGCTCAGACCCAACAAATATTACTGTCTTAATTCTTAAAATGGATTCTTGTTTGTGCTTGGGCCATGTTGAAACCCTGGACAAAACTCCCTCAAAAGGAATATATCCTCTGACTAATTTTTTAAGGAAGAGCATTTGCTCTTTCCACTCAAAATAGCTTGCATTATTTATGTGAAAAGAATCTCCATGTTCCCTCATTCTCACCGGACTGCTGAGCAAAACACAGGAAAACACTGACCTCTTCCTACTGCACCACCCAGGGTACTTGCTCCAGACACTCCCTGCGCCCATGGCATCCTGAGGGGTCCAAGTGATGGCAGTAAGGTGGTGGCCTCTACAAATTTTAGAGCACTGGGAAGTAGTGGATGGGTGGCTCGATTACTGCCCCTACAGGTTCCCTTTACCACCGGACTCGTCGAACTCTGAGCTTTGTTGTTTATGTTATAGTCTTCTAGACTGTAAGCTCATTGTGGGCAGGGAATGTTTCTACCAACTCTATTGCATTGTACTCTCCAAATGCTTAGTACAGTTCTCTGCAAACAGTAAGTGCTCAGTACATACCATTGATTGTGTTGCTTTTGTAATGAATCAATCATATTTACTGAGAGCTTCCTATGTGTAAAGCACTGAGCTAAGTGCTTCAGAGAGTACTATACAACAATATAGCAGACACGTTCCCTGCCCACAATAATCTCACAGTCTAGGTGGGGAGACAGACATTAAAATAAATTATGGACATGTACATTAGTGCTGTGGGGCTGAGGGAGGGGTGATGAATAAAGGGAGCAAGTCAGGGTGATGCAGAAGGGAGTGGAAGAAAAGGAAAAGAGGGCTTAGTCAGGGAAAACCTCTTGGAGGAGATGTGCCTTCTATAAGACTTTCAAGTGGGAGAGAGTAATTGCCTGTCAGATATGAAGAGGGAGGGCATTCCAGACCAGAGGCAGGATGTGGGCAAGAGGTCGGCGGTGAGGTAGACAAGAGTGAGATACAGTGAGTAGGTTGACATTAGAGGAGCGAAGTGTGTAGGCTGGGTTGTAGTAGGAGAGTGGCAAGGTGAGGTAGAAGGGGGCAAGGTGAATGAGTGCTTTGAAGCCTTTGGTAAGGAGTTTCTGTTTGATGGGGAAGTGGGTGGACAACCACAGGAGGCTCTTGAGAAGTGGGGAAAGCATGGATTGAAGGTTTTTGTAGCAAAATGATCCGGGCAGCAGAGTGAAGTATGGACTGTAGTGGGGAGAGACAGGAGGCAGGAAGGTCAGGAAAGAGGTTGATACAGTAATCAAGGCGGGATTAACTTGGTAGCAGTTTTGATGAAGAGGAAAGGATGGATTTTAGCGGTATTGTGGAGGTTGAACCAAGAGGATTTAGTGATAGATTGAATATGTGGGTTGAATGAGAGAGAGGAGTCAAGGATAATGCCAAATTTACATGCTGGTGAGACAGGAAGGATGGTTGTACTGTCTACAGTGATGAGAAAGTCAGGGGAAGGACAGGGTTTGGGTGGGAAACTAAGAAATTCTGTTTTTGACACGTTAAGTTTGAGGTAATGGCAGAATATCCAAGTAGAGATATATTGAAGGCAAGAAGAAATGTGAGATTGCAGAGAGGGGGAGAGATCAGGGCTGGAGATGTAGATGTGGGAATCTTCTGCTTAGAGGTGGTAGTTTAAGCCATAGGAGCAAATGAGTTCTCCAAGGGAGTGGATGGAGATGGGGAATAGAAGGGGACTCAGAACTGAACCTTGAGAGACACCCACAGTTAGGGGGTGGGAAGCAGAGGAGGAGCCCGTGAAAGAGACTGAGAATGAGTGGCCAGAGAGATAGGAGGAGAACCAGGAGGACAGTGTCAGTGAAGTCAAGGTTGGATAATGTTTCCAGAAGAAGGGGGTGATTGACAGTGTCAAATGCAGCTGAGAGGTCAAGGAAGATTAGAATGGAGTAGAGGGCATTGGATTTGGCAAGGAGATCATTTGTGACCTTGGAGAGAGAGGTTTCTCTGGAGCGAAGGGGACGGAAGCCAGGTTGGAAAGGGTTGAGGAGAGAATTGGAGGAGAGGAACTCGAGACAGCAGGTGTAGACAACTCAGAGTTTGGAGAGGAATGGTAGGAAGGAGATGGGGCAATAACTGGTAGGAACCGTGGGGTCAAGGGAAGGTTTTTTTAGGATAGAGGAGACAGGGCATGTTTGAATGCAGTGGGGGTGAAGCCATTGGAGAGCCAACAGTTGAAGGATAGTGGTTAGGGAGGGAAATAGAGAGGGGGCAAATGTTTTGTTAAGGTGCGAAGGGATGGAGTCGGATGCACAAGTGGAGGGGGGGATTTTGAGAGAAGGCAGGAGATCTCCTCTTGAGATGCTGCTGGGAAAGACGAGAGAGGTGAAGGAGGAGCAGGAGGAGGGAGGGATTGGGGAGGGGTATGGGAGATTTTAGGGAGATCACACTTGATAGTTTCAATTTTCTCAGTAAATTAGGTGGCCAGGTCATTGGGGTAAGAGATGGGGGAGGTGCAGCGACAGGGGGTTTGAGGAGGGAGTTAAACATCTGGAACAAGTGGTGAGGATAATAGGCATGGGTGTCAACAAGGATGGAGAAATAAATTTGCTGGGCAGAGGATAGGGCAGAGTTAAAGCACTTCAGGATAAACTTGAAGTGGAAGAGATCGGCTTGATATCTAGATTTCTGTTCAACAGTGCTCTGCGGCTCGTGCATAAGAGCGAAGGAAGTGGACTGTGGAGGTGATCCAGGGCTGTGGGTTAGTGGTAAGAGATCGATGAAAGGATAAGGGGAAAAAGGGTGGTGTTGAGAGCATCAATTCAGTCATCAAGGAAAGGAGGCTAAATGGGGCATGATGAGTTGAGAAAATTGGATGGGGTCAAAAATCGGAGGTCTCTGTGGGGGAACAGCACAGATTTGTGGGGCGGAAGTTTGTGTAGTTATATTATTTCATCTTTCCTACTGCATCGGTAGCCTTTTTTTCTTAGATGAAAAGCCTGACTTTTTCTTAGAATGTGAGCACCTGGGAGGGCCAAGGACCACATGTAATTCTCACATGTGCATTTTTTACCAGCATTTAGTCAGTGCTTTGCTTACAGGAGGTACTTAATAAATACAACTACAACTACTTTGCTCATTCACCACTTGAGATATTTTTTGACTTTGTGCATTTTTCTCAGTATGGCCATAAAACAGAATTGTTTGGCTTCTTGTGCATAATATTGTTATAGGGCTCTTTGGACTCACATGTTATTCATTTGGGTTGAGACTCCAGAGAAATCTCTGAATTAAACTGCTTTCATCAACAGTGTACAGCCTGATTCTTTATTATTAGTTCAGAAATTCAGGTTTGGGACTCAAACCACCTTATAACACCCCAAAACATTATAAAAGTATCTATTTATATTTTTTTAAACAAACCCAACAGAGCATGAAATTAACAGTTAGAGAAAGCATGTCCCCTTTCTCACCTCATTCAGGTCTGATTTCAAAGTGGCAACAAACTCCCAAATTAATCATTTATATTTTTGGTGATTCTGTAACTCTTTAAATTAATTCAGGCCCTCTGTGCAGTCTAGTGGAAAGAACACGAGGCTATCAGTCAGGAGACCTCGGTTTTGACCCCACTTCTGCCACTGACTTCCTGTATGACCTTGTCACTTAACCTCTATGGGCCTCAGTTTCTTCATCTGCAAAATAGAGGTAATAAAACTTGCCTATCTTTACCTCAAAGGAATGATGTGAGGATCAAACCAGATAAGTGACATGAAAACACTTTTGAAAATTGACAAAGAATTTTAAAATGCAATTAAAGGCCTAATTGGATGAGAAACTTAATTGATGAACAAACCACAAACTAGAGTCACATTCCTTGCCACAAAACTTGCATCCATTTCTTCTCGGTGAAGAGTCACAACTGTCACAGCAGCATACAGACACTACCATATAATAATTTGGGATTGAAGATGGAGAAAATGTTCTCTCTAGCTAAAATTCAAGGGAAATCTCAAGGAGCAGAATACAATTACCCAAATCAGTCACTGGATTTTATATGGGATCTGTTGAAAAGTGCTACAGGGTGGAGCTTCTGGTCGCAGCAGATGGTCAAGATGATCGTTTCATTTCTTGCTCAAAAGCCAGCAACTCCAGCAGCAAAGCCCTTCTTGAATCCCTGTTGGAGCCCTGGGTCAGCACCAGCTCAGAAGGGCCATTGAAACCTATCGAATCAACCCATCTGGTAATTTGACTCCGATTAGAGTCATTGCTGGTTCAAAGAACTGAAGGGGAAAGGAAAATAAGATTTTTTAAAGACTACTCTTTAAAAATGTACATCTGTGAAATTGCATTTTCATTAACTTAAATATTTGCTTATGCAAATGTGCCCATTCAACACTGAATAATTAAAGTGTAGGCAGATTATTGAACTCTTTGCATATGGATTTTTGAAAAATAATGCTATTCCTCTTGCATTTCACAAAAGTAAAGTAAATGCAGGATTCATTCAAAGAATGAATGCTCTAGCCATGCATGTAACTTCCATTAACATGAATAATAATGCTTTGTATTTCTGCGGCATCTTTCATCTGATTACATTGATACTGACAAACACTGCTGGATGGTGTACTATGATTTCCATTTTGCAAATGAGAAAACGCAGACGCAGTTTCAATTTCATCTACCAAAGTCACCCAGCAAACCGGTAGCAGTTTTTGTTCAAACTCTGGGGCTTAATCCTGTTGTTTTTTCCTCCACAAGATCTGCCCCTTGTTCTCCACCTTTACAGCAACCATCCTGGTTCAAGCTCTCATCTTCACTAGGAAACACTACTGCATCAGACTTCTCATTGGTCTTTCTACCTCCAGCCCCTCCCCTCTTTAGTCTATACTACACTCTGCTGTCTGGATCCTCTTTCTAAAACACTGTTCTGAATGAGTCACCCGCTTTTCCAAAACCTCCAGGGGCTGTTCATTTTCCCTCTGCCTCAAACAGAAGTTCCTGGCCATTGGCTTTAAGGCTTTCTCCAGCTCTCTCTTTCTTACACATTTATTCTCCTCACCTGCTACATCCCAGCTCACACTTTCCACTTCCTAAAAGTAAACTTTCTTACTGTACTTCTCTCTCTACTCTCCAGCCTTCAACTTATTGATAATGGCCTTCTCCCTATCAAAAATTAGACTGTAAGCCCATCAGTGGGCAGGGATTGTCTCTATCTGTTACCGAATTGTACATTCCAAGCACTTAGTACAGTGCTCTGCACATAGTAAGCGCTCAATAAATACTATTGAGTGAATGAAAAATTCTCTCCCTTTCAAATCAGCCAAACCACAGCCCTCCCCACTGTCAAAGAACCCATGTCCCTCAGGAGATATTCTCCGCTTAATTTCGACCACCTGTGCTCATGCAGTGCTTTGCACACAGTAAGTGCTTTACACACAGTAAGTGCTCAATAAATATCATTGAATGAATGAATGTCCTCCTGGGCCATTCCTAATACTTATGTTTTTATCAATTTGCATGCCCTATTTACTTTATTTCAAGCTCATTGTGGTCAGGGAATGCATCTGTTTATTGTTATTACTTATTATTCCAAGCTCTTAATACAGTACTCTGAAAGCGCTCAATAAATACAATTGAATAAATGAATGAATGTTTTCATTCTCCCGTCATTACCAATCGAAACTATAGTTTTCCTTCTGCTCCCACTGTATATGCACAATTTTTTCCCTACCTGTCTTTCCCATTAGATTTTAAGCTCCTTGGGAGAGGGACCATATCTATTACTTTTAGGGCCTCCCTAGAGCCTAGCACATTGCTCTACCCGCAGTAGATGCTCAACAAATACTATGAAGTGATTGAATTAATGGAAATTTGTTTAGGAGCTTTCTTGAAATTTTACAGGGGAATGTGGTAATCAAGGCTCAGAAAGCTAGTTATCGTACTAAGAAGCGTTGAGGAGAATGAGGTGTTGGGAAGACAATGATACTCCGCTCTACAGAAACTACCCTCTCAAAAGTTACCAATGATCTCCTTCTTGCCAAATCCAACAGCCTCTACTCCATCCTAATCCTCCTCAACCTCTCAGCTGCCTTTGACACTGTGGACCAGCCCCTTCTCCTGGAAACATTTATTCATTCATTCAATAGTATTTATTGAGCGCTTACTATGTGTAGAGCACTGTACTAAGCGCTTGGGATGAACAAGTCGGCAACAGATAGAGACAGTCCCTGCCGTTTGACGGGCTTACAGTCTAATCGGGGGAGACGGACAGACGAGAACAATGGCACTAAACAGCGTCAAGAGGAAGAACATCTCGTAAAAACAATGGCAACTAAATAGAATCAAGGCGATTTATCCAACATTGGCTTCACTGACTCTGTCCTCTCCTGGTTCTCCTCTTATTTCTCTGGCATTCATTCTCAGTCTCCTTCATGGGCTCCTCCTCTGCCTCCCACCCACTAACCGTGGGGGTCTCTCAAGGTTCAGTCTCAGTCCCCTTCTATTGTCCATCTACACCCATTCCCTTGGAGAACACATTCACTCCCATAGCTTCAACTAACATCTCTGTGCAGATGATACCCAAATTTACCTCTCCAGCCCTGATTTCTCTCCCCCTCTCCAGTCTTGCACCTCCTCCTACCTTCAAGATATCTCTATTTGGATGTCCTCCCATCACCTCAAACTTAACATGTCCAAAACTGAGCTCCTTATTTTTCCCACCCAAACTCTGTTCTCCCCCTGACTTTCGCATCACTGGCACCACCACCCTTCCTGTCTCACAAGCCCGTAACCTTGGTGTTATCCTTGATGCCTCTCTCATTCAACCCATGTATTCACATTCAACCTTCACAACATAGCTAAAATTCTCCCTTTCCTCTCCATTCAAACTGCTACCACATTAATACAGTCATCCTATCCCACCTGGATTACTGCATGAACCTCCTTGTTGACCTCCCAGTCTCTCTCCACTCCAGTCCATACTTCACTCTACTACAAAAACATTTTGTACATGTTTTTTTATACAAAATTTTTCTACACGTTTTTCTAAAATAACTTTCAGGATATGTCACTCTGCTCCTCAAACAACTCCAGGGGTTGCCCATCCCCCTCCACATCAAACAAAAGCTTCTCATCACTGGCTTTAAAGCACCCCACTACCTTGCCCCCTCCTACTTCACCTCACTTCTCTCCTTCTACAACGTAGCCTGCACGCATCACCCTCTAATGCTAACCTCCTCACAGTGTCTCGATCTCACTTATCTCACTGCCGACCCCCAGCCCACATCCTGCCTCTGGCCTGGAATACCCTACCTCCTCAATTCTGACAGACAATCTTCCCATCTTCAAGGCCTTATTGAAGGCACATCTCCTCCAAGAGGCCTTCTCAGACTAAGCCCCACTTTTTCTCATCTCCCCCTCCCTTCTGCTTCGCTCTGACTTGCTCCCTTTGCTCTTTCCCCCTCCCAGTCCCACAGTACTTCTGTAACATATTTACAATTTATTTATTTGTATTGATGTCTGTCTCCCCCGCCTAGACTGTAAGCTCACTGTGGACAGGGACTGTGTCTATTGTTATACTGTACTTTCCCAAGTGCTTAGTACAGTGATCTGCACATAGTAAGTAGCATGGCATAGTAGCTAGAGCCTGGGCCTGGGAGTCAGAGGACATGGGTTCTAATCCCAGCTCTGCCACATGTCTGCTGTGTGACCTTGGAGAAGTCACTTCACTTCTCTGTGCCCCAGTAACCTCATCTGTAAAATGGGGATTAAGATGGATTGTTTCCAACCTGATTGCCTTGTAACTACGCCACTGCTAAGAACAGTGCTTGGCATATAGTAAGTACCTAATGAATACCACAATTATTATTATTATTATCAGTCAAAATGGAAGCTGGGGCTTGTGCCTGTACACATCTTTTGCATTTCCTGCAGCTGCTCTCACCCCTCCCTCTCAGAACTGCACCCCTACCTCACCGGAGGGGTCAGCCATGATCAGCCCCGGAGGAGAGTGGGGAAAGCTAGGTGGGGAGGTCAGAAGCCTGTGTCTCCTGTCCCTCCCTCTGTTTCCTTTCAGCCCATCAGGTACAGAAAAATCCTATTGCTTCTCTTTCCCCCAACTCTCTTACAGAACACTGTGAGGGGCGGTAACCCAAACAATAATGTGGTCCTCAGTGACGAACTATGGACCAGATTATTTTGAGCTCTAATTAGATTAGTTAGACTTGTGCCTCGTGATCTGCTAATAAGAATGATGATTCAATTCCAGAATGCAGTCATATTCCAAATACATAGTACTTAATAAAAGATTATTTTAAACATGGCTCTAAAACAATGAGCCATTTTTCAATGACTTTGCAATAGTCTCTGTTTTAGAGAATTAGAGCAGGGATGATTATGGGGAACAAAGTGGCTCGGCAATATGATCTTATAAACTGCTGCTTGCATCATTGCTGTACTTTTCCAGGGGGAACTCAATTATAGCATACATAAAATATGACAGCTTAGCAGTGTACTCTCATATTCCACTGAGTACAAGGTAGTGCAGGCCCAAATGCTTAGTTAGGTTTGGCTGGTTTTCATTGTTTCCAATGATGTTTCATCTAGAGTACTTTTCGAAGGTTGTCAGTGGAGAGTGCCCTGAGACTGGATCTAAACTAGAAAATGATCTGGATAATTCATGCCCCCACAATATTCTTTGGTCTAAATCATCCAGATATTTCAGGTTGTAATAGTTTTGTCTGTGTGTGTGTGGAGGGGTGCATGAAATATTCAGGCATTGAGGACAAAATGTATGTTTGACCTGAATTACACAGAGTATTTGCTGGTGTAGACCCAACTCTTTGAGTCTCTAGAGATGAGAATCTGACTAAATAACCAAAGTTCCATTTTGTAAATGAGTTAATAGAGACAATCAGCATTAACATCACAAACAACATGTAAAACGAATTGCGAATCTAGAATTGTGGGGCCCAGCCCTAGCTATCAGATGGGCAGTTGGACAGAGAGGAGCTAGAACCCAGTGGAAACTATAACCTTGGAATATGAGTTGGCAGCTTTTTGAAGGATCTGCCTGTAGAGTCACAGGGTTAGAAGACCCTCCAGAGGTCATTTAGTGCAGCCCCCTCCCACCTCCAGGAAGTCCTATCCTAAGGCACATAGATGGGTGCCAATCCCATTCTGAAATAGCTCCAGATTCCATGACCTCTTTCATAATCTCTTCCTGTGTCTCACAATTATGAGTGTTAGAAACTCCCTTGAGCAGGAATGTCTTAGTGCTTAAACTATTGCTGGGAATGTGTTGATCCCTTTTGGAAGCTATAGTAACTTGGTCAGGTCACTGAGGAAGATTGAGCGCAGGGTTTCTTAAACTGTAGGTTGCAACCCTCTGGGGAGGGGGTCAAAAAGCATGATTTGAGGAGATTGTGGAGGCCAAAGCCTCGATGGGCTCTAAATAGCCATTGGAAGGTGATGGTGATGGTGACATGAGTAGTACCCTCTCTCATTGTATTTTTGTTTCTTAGCCAGGGTATCTGACTGCTTTCTTCCCTCTGTTCAGCTGTCAGTTTACATTTATTGAGCCATCATTAGATACTGAGGGACTTATCATACATATGGCCGGAGATGACCCAACCCCATAGCAAGGGCCACCTTCTTTACACTCCCCACCTGAGGCCGCAAGAGCTAATGTATCCTTGCTTTGCTAGCCAGTCCCCAGAGACACCAAAGAATGGGTGGGAGGCAATAAATTCAAGGAGTTTTGAGTCTTTCTTATAAAATGTCTTGACCTGTCAGCGTTTCCTGGGATGGCAGGTATTTTATAAGCTCCTTGAGGGCAGGGATCACATCTACTAACTCTACTGTATTCTCTTAAGCATTTAATACAGTATTCAGCCCACAGAGAAATGGCGTCTGAAAGAGATTGGGACTGGTAATCAGAGGACCTGCAGTCTAATTCCAACTCCTCCACCTGCCTGCTGAGTAACCTTGGACAAGTCACTTCACTTCTCTGTGCCTCAGTTCCCTCGTCTCCATAATGGGGATTCGATACCTCTTCCCCCTCCCCCTTAGATGGTGAGCCCCCTGTGGGAGAGGCACTCTGTCAGATCTGACTGTCATGTATCTACTCTCACACTTATTACAGTGCTTGGTGGCACATAGTAAGCACTTAACAAATGCCACAGTTATGATTATTAAGGGCAGGGATTGTGTCTTCTAATGCTACAGTTGAAATGCTTAGTGCAAAGCTCTAGACACAGCAGGTGCTCAATAAACATTATTGATTGCACTCCACATCCATTAATGAGAAGGAGAAGTGTATAAATTCAAACTGGGGCCTGATCAAATGTCTCGTAGTCCATTAGTGGTGCCCACTTTCTGTGATTATTCTCAACACTTAGTATCGCTGGAATGCCTTTCTGCCACCCCCTCATTTGGAAGGTTCCTGATTCCTTCTGAGCTACAGTGATCTCTCACAAGTCATCTAGATTTTTCTTATTCGGCTAAAGATTCAATTCAATGCATTGTAGCTCCCAATACCTAGTTTAGCTCATACATAATACCGTAGAATACTGATTATCCAAACTGTTCAGGATCAATCAATCAATGGTATTTACTGAGTGCCTACTGAGTTCTAAGCACCACATTCAGCACTCGGGAAAATACAACAAAAGCAAAACACACATTCCTTGCCCTTAAGAAGCTTACTCTCTAATAAGGGAGAAAGACAGACAAAAATTATTGACAGATAACAGGAACAGGAGGAAAAACACAGGACTGGGCAAAATCTAGAGAGGCATTTCAATTAATGTTAATGTTTTATTAAACCCAACTGCTCAGTCAGTGAGTGGTAGAGAAGGTTTGGCTACTTACAAAACATGCCCAGTATTTCTCCAGAAGCTGAACTGGAGCCAGTGGAGGTAGCTGGAAAAGGTCTCCGATTCAGCTACTGGAGAACTGCAGACCATTTTTTGAAATTGGATGGTTGCAAATGATGGCATAGATTCTTCTAGCAGCTGAACCAGACTCATATCCCAGCCATCTCCCATGGCTTCAGTTCAGCCGCTGAGGTAATTCACATCAGAGTTTGTAAGCACCCAACCACTTTGAGCAATCTGGTAAGCACAAGAGCCATAACTGAAAGGAGGAGAAAGAGAGTGGGGTTTTCTGGCACCATTTTTTAATTGATTCAGGAATCAAGGAACGAACGGTATAGGGGAATAGAAGTCAGAACTGGCTTCCAGAGGAGAGAGCAAAGGGAATATGAAGTTGATGTTGGGGTCTGAAGAACCAATGCTGTGGTTTTTGGGTCTGGGGCCCACAATCAGGAAAGGGCCCAGGAACATAATTCACACTTACTATCATAGGGAGCTCCACTGCTCACATGGCTTCAACTGTCACTGCCCAGATATACCTTGCTAGCCCCAGCTTCTCACCTACTCTATAATTTCACATTTCCTTTTGCTTCCAATCAATCAATAGTATTAACTAAGCATCTACTGCATGCAGAACTCTGAGCTAAGTGCCTGGGAGAATACAATAGAGTTAGAACACATGATCTCTGCCCTCAAGGATTTTGTAATCTACCGAGGGAGATAAACCCTAAAATAAATTATAGTTAGGAGTAATAGAGCGTAAAGATATATTCATAAATGCTGAGAAACACTGTGCAAGTGCTAAGTCAGACTCTAATTTCAACTCTACCACTTGCCTGTTGTGTGACCTACTGTGTCACTTAACTTCTCTGTGCCTCAGTTTCCTCCTCTGTAAAAGTGAGTTAAACACCTGTTCTCCCTCCTACAGTGCTAAGCACTTAGTACAGTGCTGGGTGCTTAGTACAGTGCTTTGCACACAGTAAGCTCTCAATAAATACTATAGAATGAATGAATGCTTAGACTGAAAACCCCATGTAAGATAGGAACTGTGTCTGACTTAATTATTTTACATCAACCCCAGCACCTAGTACAGTGCTTGACACATAGTAAGAGTTTAACAGATACCACAATTATCATTATCATTATTATTATCATTAGGTCTGGGAAAGGTGAGTACCCAAGTGCTTAGGTGTTACAGAAATTCTGCAATGGCAGTTGGGGGTAGAGTGGGGAGATGAAGTTTGTTATGGGCAGCGAATGTGTCTGTTATATTTTTGTTTGTACTCTCCCAAGTTCTCAGTACAGTGCCCTGTACATAGTAAGTGCTCAATAAATACCATTGATTGATTGAATAAATATGATTGATTGTTGAATCGGAGAAGCCCTCCTAGAGGAGATAAGGAGAGCAGTCTTTTTGCTGGATCTGAAATGGGAGGGAGTTCAAGGCAGAAGGTAAGAGGTGAGCGAGAGATGGATGGTGAGAGAAAGAAGAGAAAGGGGCACAATTAAGTAGCTTGGTTCAAGAGGAATGAAATGTGCAAGCTGAGATGTAGTGGGAGAAGAGAGTAGATAAGAAGGAGGGAGGAAGTTGACTGAGAGCCTTAAAACTGGTGGTCAGGAGTTTCTGCTTAATGCAGAGAGGAATGGACAATCATTGGATCTTGTTGAGGAACGGGGAGATGTGTGTGGAACAGTGTTGCAGAAAAACAATCCAGACAACTGACTGAAGTATGGTCCACACAGGGGAGAGACTGGAAGCAGGGAAACCAGTGATGAGGCTGATGCAGTAGTCAAGCCAAGATATAGCAAGTGCCTGGAAAAGGGTGGCAGTAGTTTGGATGGAGAGGGAAAAGGAGATATGGAAATGTTGTAGAGGAAAATCTGGAAGTATTTAGTGACAGACTCAATTTGGAGTCTGAAAAAGAGGGCAAAGTCAAGGATAAGGCCAAGGTTATGGGCTTGAGAAAGAGGGAGGATGGTGGTGTTGTCAACTGCTCCTAGCTTTAGCATCTCTGTCGATAATACCAGCATCATACCTGCATACCTGTTCCAGAAGCCAGTAGTCTTGGGTTCATACTCAACTCCTCACTGTCTTTCAGCATTCACATTCAATCAACTGTCAAATCCTGCCAGCTCTTCCTCAATCAGTCAATGGTATTCGTTGAGTGCTTACCGTGTGTAGAGCACTGTACTAAGCGCTTGTGAGAGCACAATAAAATACAGTACAATACAATGGAGTTGATAGACACGTTTCCTGTCCACGAGGAGCTTACAATCTAGAGGTAGTAGCTTTTGAACAGCATTTTCCAGATTAGAGGTCAAGGTGGGCCTCACTAATGGGGGGGTGGAGATGGAGAGGGGGTGGAGTCAGAGAGAGGGAGAGATTATCTGAGGAGGAAGGGGTGGAAGGGGCCGGGCACGAGTCGTCCCAGGGGGATGCGTGGTAATCAGTCAATCGATGGTATTTATTGAACGCTTACTATGTGCAGAGCACTGAACTGAGAGCTCAGTGCTCTTAGGGGTGAATGTTCCAGGTCAACCCCAGGAATGTCCCAAGGCAAGGGCTCCGACCATCTCCTGAGGACACCCATCTGAACATCTCTATGGCCACATCCTGGTAACGCACCAGCAGCTGATCCCAAACCTGACAATCCGAGGAAAATATGGCTATCCACTCCTTCATCTTGGCAAACATCTTCTGTGCCCAAGTCAGGGAGTGACCCCAGGTACCTCCACCCAAACAGCTATCTCCCTGGTTTGAGCTCTCATTCTAGCACAATTAGACACTGTACCAGCCTCCTCATTGTGTCCAGCCTCTCCTGCCCTTCAGTCTATACTCCATGTTGCTACCTGGACCATCTTACTGAAATATTGCTCAACGCACTTCACTTCTCAAAAACCTTAAAAGGCTACCAGTTTCCTTCTGCAACAAGCAATGACTCCTTACTATTGGCTTTGAGTTTCTCCACCAACTCTCCCCATCTTTCATACCAGATATTTATCGTATCTGGTATTCATACCAGATACGGGAAGCAGCGTTACTCAGTGGAAAGAGCATGGGCTTTGGAGTCAGAGGTCATGGGTTCGAATCCCAGCTCTGCCACTTGTCAGCTGTGTGACTTTGGGCAAGTCACTTCACTTCTCTGTGCCTCAGTTACCTCACCTGTAAAATGGGGATTAAGACTGTGAGCCTCATGTGGGACAACCTGATTACCCTGAATCTACCCCAGTGCTTAGAACAGTGCTCTGCACATAGTAAGCACTTAACAAAATGCCAACATATTTGCATCTTCTACCCCAAAACTCACCTAATTGTACCTTGCTCATGCTCTTCCCCCAGCCTGGAATTCCCTCCCTGGACTACAGCTCTCCCTATCTTCAAAGCCCTCCTGGAATCCCACCTACTCTGGGAAGCCTTCCCTGATTAATTCCCAACATTTCATCTTGCATCAACCTAACCACATTAGTTAGGTTAATCAACCTTGCATCTTACCGTGTGTGTGTGTGTGTGTGTGTGTATAATGATTGTGGTATTTCTTAAGTGCTCATTATGCACTAAGCACTGGGTTAAATACAAGATAATCAAATCTCACATGAGACTCACATTCTAAGTAGAAGGGAGCCCAGGCATCGAATCTCCATTTTGCAGATGAGGGAACTGAAGCACAGAGAAGTTAAATCACTTACTCAAGGTTACACAGCAGGAAAATGGCAAAGCCAGCATCAGAACCCAGGTCCTCTGACTCCCAGGTCCATGCTCTTTCCATTAGGCCACGCTACTTCCCTATGTATATGTTATATATGTATATCCCATTATTTATTCAATTATTGCATCCTCATGTAGTCATATTATTACCTGTTGAATCTTTGCTCCCACTATTTGCCAATAATTTTTGTCTGTCTCCCCCATTAAATGGCAAGGTCCTTGTGGACAGGGAACCTGGGTTTTGCTTCTGTTGTACCCTCCCAAGTCCTTGGCATAATGTTTGGCTCTCCATTATCTCTATTATGATGCTTAATACATATTCTTGATTGATCTGAGTGATTGCCTGACGATTTACCCACACTACTAAACGGTCATTTAACCAAGAAATATGAGTTTGCATGGACTGAGTAATTGAGGTTCTAGAGAAAACAAAACTCAACATAAATTATTGTGGAATAAAGTTAGAAAATGTTTCATCTTTGAACAGCTCCTCTAGAGAGATTTCTCCTCTGAGATCGGTGCTGGTCGATCTCCAGCAATTGAAAGGAGGAGGCTATTGAATGGAAAAAAAGAAATTACATTAATTGCAGTTGGTAGGCAGAACCAAGCAGAATGTGTTTGTTTCTGCTTTTAAGTGAAATAGAGAAAAGCTGTGATCATGAGCAACAACCTAGTAAAGCAATCCAGCATGTATATGGCACAGGAAGGTCACTGAACATTTTTTCACAATAACTCATCTTTTGCCCCTCACACATAAACACAGATTCTGCCAAGCCCCACACATCCAAACCGTCACCAAGACCTGCCAGTCTCACCTTTATAATATCGCCAAGATCCGCCCTTTCCTCTCCACCCAAACGGCTATCTTACTGGTACAGGCTCTCATAATATCCCGGCTGGATTATTGTGTCAGCCTTCTCTCTGATCTCCCTACCTCCTGTCTCTCCCCACTCCAGTTTATTCTTCATTCCGCTGCCCGGCTCATCTTCCTGCAGAAATGCTCTGGGCATGTTACTCCCCTTCTTAAAAACCTCTAGTGGTTGCCTATCAACCTCCGCACAACACAAAAACTTCTCACTCTAGGCTACAAGGCTCTCCATCACCTCGCCCCCTCCTACCTCTCCTCCTTTCTCTCTTTCTACTGTCCACTCCACACGCTCCGCTCCTCTGCCGCCCACCTCCTCACCATCCCCCGTTCTCGCCTATCCCGCTGTCGACCCCTGGCCCATGTCCTCCCACTGCTCTGGAATGCCCTCCCTCCTCACCTCCACCAAACTAATTATCTTCCCCTCTTCAAAGCCCTACTGAGAGCTCACCTCTTCCAAGAGGCCTTCCCAGACTGAGCTTCCCCTTTTCCCTCTGCTCCCTCTCTACCACCCCCTTCACCTCCCCTCAGCTAAGCCCCCTTTCCCCCCCCTTTCCCTCTGCTCCTCCCCCTTCCCTTCCCCTCCCCTCAGCACTGTGCTCGTCTGCTCATTTGTATATATTTTTATTACCCTATTTATTTTGTTAATGAGATGTATATCACCCTGATTCTATTTATTGCTATTGTTTTGATGACATGTACATCCCCTTGATTCTATTTATTGCTACTGTTTTTGTCTGTCTCCCCCGATTAGACTGTAGGCCTGTCAATGGGCAGGGACTGTATTTGTTGTCAATTTGTACATTCCAAGTGCTTAGTACAGTGCTCTGCACATAGTAAGTGCTCAATAAATACTATTGAATGAATGAATAATTTCTATAGGGAGGAGTTGCAATCTTATTTTATTTAACAGATAGTGAAGATACCAAAGGTCACAGGTGTGAGATCAACAGAGAATGCCCAGCACTTAGTACACGCCAGTGCTTAGTACACTCACTGCCTCCAGCAGTTGGTATAGTGCCTGGAACATTAAGTGTTTAACAAATACCATAAGAAAGAATGCTGTATTATCTAATTTCACATTTAGAAGCCCTAAGTCAGTAACACAAAGCATATAATAATTTTAGCATTTATTATACACTTCCTATGTGCCAAGCACTGAGGCAGATACAAGATAAACAGATTGGACTCAGTTCCTATCCCCCACAGGTCTCCCAGTCTAAGAGAGAGGAAGAGCGGGTGTTTCATCCCCATGTTACAAATGGGAAAAGGGATGCCCAGCAAGGTCACACAGCAAGCCAGTGGCAGAACTGGAACTTGAACCTAGGCCTCCTAACCGCCATTTTCATATTCTTTCCAATAGACTCTGCTGTCTTCCATCTTAGAGACCCCCTCTTCAAAATCTAGAAATATCCATTGTAAAAAATATGCAAATAAATCATAAAAATGGCAACTTCTTGGTAAATGCTGTTCTGGCTGCAGTCTACCATCACCTGCCATCCACTCCTGGGGGCATCTGTCCTTCAAATCAAGACCAATGGACAGCCCTCCTGACAGAACTCTGG
This sequence comes from Ornithorhynchus anatinus, assembly GCF_004115215.2. Lineage (NCBI taxonomy): Eukaryota > Metazoa > Chordata > Mammalia > Monotremata > Ornithorhynchidae > Ornithorhynchus > Ornithorhynchus anatinus. The sequence continues at coordinate 62,391,661 of NC_041753.1, forward strand.
GAAAGTGGGACAAGGCACAGACATAATGGATGACTTACTTGGACATGGGGCAGTCTTAGGCCTGAGCCTTATATTTACTAATTGCTTCTGACACCCAAAGAGAGAGGAAAAGTGTGGAGAGGGGAAAAAGGAGCTAAGCAAAATTCTGCAGACTATTTGAAAAGTTCTGTTCCACTGCCCTGATGGTTTTATTCCTATGATTTTATTGACCAGAATCCACTTCCATTCCCCAAACCCCGAATCTCCCTAAAATCCTGGTATTTGTAGTCCCTAGGGAGGGACTGGTCCCATCTAAGTAGCAATTGTTCCAGAAATGAAGTTCCCAGTAAGGAAGCAAGTTCTTTACAGCCCATTCCAAGCCCATTCCTCACCAAATATTAACTCAAGAAGCCTGCCCGAACAGGAGCAAAAAGACAAGCACAATCAGATTTGCAACTGAACAAAAAGATTCTTTTAAATCAACACCACTTTCAAATGATAAAATGGAAGCATGTTATAATCACAAAAGGAGTAATGATTCATGGCAATGCTATGCAAACAAAAGCCATCTTTGTTTGACTGCTTGTTCATTTAGCTAGATGCAAAATACCATAGTCTCAGCTATCTCAGTGAATGGGAGTTCCAGATCTTAATATGGAGAATTTATTTATTTAAAATCACATCAGTGGTTTACTCAACAACCGACTTTCAGTATTGTTTGGGAAAGAGACTGTAACAAGGCTTAACTTTCGCAGAATTCGGCTCTCTGGTTATTTAAATCACCATTTTAACCCTACACCGCACACAAAACACCTGCTGAGTTTCTTCAGCCTCTTTTTCCTTTGGGATTGTTTTATCTAAGGTCTTTCCAAAGATTATCACAGGATAATGAGACAATTGCTGAAAGTTTTGCATTTATTTTCTGCTTCAATAGCAGTGCATTTTGTACTCATAAGGGTTTTCAGCCAAGAATTTCTGGTGTAAATCTAACGGTTTGGCCATTAATGATCATTAATGTCACGACTAAGGAACAGTTCCTGTTGGTATTATTTATTAAAAGCAATCAAAATGTGCCATTATGTTCCTAATTACAATATTTACTCAGATTCCCTTATTTATCCACAGCAAAAATAAACTCCGGCAGCTGCGATGGCAGCTTCCCCACCAGGCAGGAGCAGAGCCATTAGCCATTAGCCCCCCAGTTCGAGAGATGGCCCTTGTTAAAGCTGAAGAAAAGGGTGTGGCCTCCGGAACAGTCTTTGGCTTTGCCTCCTGCCAAACTGACCTGAAGGCAGAGTTCTCTGGAGAAAGTTGGGCACTAGTTCCATTCTAACCTGGCTTGTATCCCTACATTTCAGCCCTTGATATTCACCCCCACAGCACTTTTGTGCATATCTATCATTTATTTATTTATATTCATGTCTGTCCCTCTAGACTGCAAGCTCATTGTGGGTAGGGATTGTGTCTAGCAACTCCACTATACTCTCCCAAGCACTTAGTACAGTGCTCTGCACACATTAAGAGCTCAGTAAATACCAATGATTGATTGATTAGCCAATTCCAGGCTTTCCATTTCACCCTGCCTGGCCACCATCAGTGACCTAGACCCGTCTTCTGCATCAGTGGAAAATTCCTGCAGCCTTCTTTTCTAGGGTTCTTAAAGTACAAGGTGCTTATCTGTCTGCATACAGTCTGGTTTGGTTTGGAGGCCAGGGGTTAACATAGATGACCTCTGGAAGTCCCTTCCAATCCCATGATTCGGAATAGAGGCTCGTTATGAGCAGGAATGTGTCTACTCGTTGTTGTATTGTGCTCTCTGGAGCACTTAGTATGGTGCTTTGTGCACAGTGAGTGCTCCATAAATATGATTGAATGAATGAGTGAATAGTGGCAGCCCTCATATCTGAGCCCAATGACTATATTGCTCTGAAACCAAGACAAGAGTGGTTTTTTGGGGTGGTTTTTTTTGTGTGTGGTATTGTTGCTATTCTGTCATAATGCAAAGCAAATAGATACAAATAATGTTCATTAGCTTGCTAGATCATTGAGGGGAGGGAATTGTCTTTTACCTCTATTGTATTCTGCTAAGTGTTTAGTGTTGTGCTCTGCTCCCAGTAGGTGCTCAATGAATACTATTTTTTGATGGATTGATTGATTTGGAAACTACATTCTGAAAAGTAAGGCATTTCACTTTCTTCCTCCTCTCCAACTTCCCCTCTGGCTCCATGCCTATGATGACTGAGCCCAGCCTGGGGAGATAAAATGCTTGAGTGAACACTTCCTCCACCTTCCCTCTCATAAGCAACTGCTAGGAGAAAAGTTGGAGCCCAGCATCAAGAGAGTTTCAGTGCTGGAGGAATGAGAAGAAAAAGTTGTTGATCACCTTTTGCCTTCCCATTGTCTGTTTTTATGCCTTTCTTTTCTGCTCCATGTGTCCGTCCCTCTCAATCTTTTCAGCATGGCCTAGTGGAAAGAATACAGGCCTAGGAGGCAGAAGACATGGGTTCTAATCCCAGCTCTGCCATGAGCCTGCTGTGTGACCTTGGGCATGCCACTTAACTTCTCAGCCTCAATTTCCTCATCTGTAAAATGGGGATTAAATACCTCTTCTCCCTCCTACTTTGATTGTGATTTCTCCTGTGGAAGAGGGAGAGGGACTGTATCTACCCAAGCACTTAATATAGTGCTTGGCACATAGTAAGTGCTTAACAAATTTCACTCTGTCTCTGTATCCCAATCACTCTATCTTTAGGCCTCTTCCTCTCTCCTCTTTTTTCTTACCTTCCTCCATTTTTCTATCCTCTAACCCTGTTTTCTCTGTCTCTTTAGTTTCTTGTCTCTCTATAGATGTCACCTGATGCTTTCTCAAACTTCATCATCCTAATAACTAAAAATAGAGGTGGTTTTGTTAAGTGCTGACTTTGTTCCAAGCACTGTTACTAAGCGCTGGGGTAGATAAAACACAATCAGATCAGTCACAGTCCTTGTCCCACATGGGGCTCACAATCTAAGGGGGAAGGAGAACAGGTGAGGAAATTAAGGCACAGAAAGTTAATCAATCAGTGCAACATAACGGACAGAGCACAGTCCTGAGAGTCAGAAGGTCATGGGTTCTAATCCCTGTTCTGCCACTTGTCTGCTATGTGACCTTGGCAAGTCACTTATCTGTGGCTCAGCTACCTCATCTGTAAAATGGGAATTAAGACTGTGAGCCTTATGTGAGACAGGGATTGTGTCCAACCTGATTACCTTGTATCTACCCCAATGCTAAGAACAGTGCTTGACATATAGAAAGCACCTAACAAATACCATCATCATCAATCAATTATATTTATTGAGTGCTTACTCTGTGCAGACCACTGTACCAAGTGCTTGGGAGAATATGGTACAACAGAGCTGGTGGACATGATCCCTAACCACAAGGATCTTACAATCTAGAGGGGGAGACAGATATTAAAATAAATAAATAAATAAATAAATAAATAAATAAATAAATAAATAAATAAATAAATAATAAACGGCATATGTACATAAGTGCTGTGGGGCTGAGGGTGGTGTGAGTATCAACTGCTTAAAGGGTACAGATCCAAGCACATAAGTGACAGAGAAGAGAGAGAGATTCAGGGAAAAGAGGGCTTAGTCGAGGAAAGCTTATTGGTTAAGTGGATCCTTTTATCAAGACTGCTGCAAGCCAATTTAGAAAAATGATGTAGGTTGTCAAAGAAAAAAGGGAGGGGGGAATGAAGTGGGTGACCATCAAGCTGACTTACAGCAACAGAAAAAAAGCCCAGATCCTACCTTGAATAGTTCCAGAAAGATGAAATCACCTACTTGGGCTGAATAGATCAGCTTCTACTTCTCTCTAAAATCTTCTCATCACACCCCTGCCCTCAACTTAAAAAAAAAAAGATTTACTCTGGGGCTGAAGTGATTGCACATTAGCAACAGGGACACATGAATTGTTGAGGTAATCATGCCACAGGGAATTTATTCAGCTGAGAGTTATCAGGGTTCTGGTTGTTTCTTGATAGCTACATGGCCCATCTTGCCTCATTCTTAAATTAAGTTATCTGATGTAATTTAGCAAGTTAGATTATTTCAGGTGGGAACAGAGTGTATGACACAAAGTACTTTATCTTGTACTTCATTTCCAATAATATCTTTGCATTAAACCTGGCTCTCCCCAGATGACACTGACTCCCCTCTGGATCTCTCTAGAGTGGGGCTCATCTTCTCCCACTCTCCAAGACTCACTGGGAAATGAAGAGGACTGGGCTTCCTTCTCAGTCCCCAATGCTGCTTTTAGCACCATCCCACCTCCCCCCATCCCTCTCTTTCCCTTCCTATGAAGCCCATATCATCCACCTCTATCACCCACTCCAGATGCTGCCCCCCAGGCAGCAGCGTGGCTCACTGGAAAGACCACGGGCTGTGGAGTCAGAGGTCATGGGTTCGAACCCCAGCTCTGCCACTTGCCAGCTGTGTGACTTTGGGCAAGTCACTTAACTTCTCGGTGCCTCAGTTCCCTCATCTGTAAAATGGGGATTAAGACTGTGAGCCCCACGTGGGACAACCTGATTCCCGTGTCTATCCCAGCGCTTAGAACAGTGCTTGGCACATAGTAAGCGCTTAACAAATACCAACATTATTATTACCTCCACATTCCTGAACCATTTTGATCCCTTTCTTACATTCTTTCTCTCGTTCTTCATCTCTACACTGATCCTTAGGGACTTCAATATCTATCTCTCTCACTCTTTCAGACAGTGGGAAGAAATGAAGAAATATATATATATACTTAGAGAGACAAAGAGGGAGAGACAGAAAAAGACAGAGAGACAGAGAGACCAGGAAGATGGGTAGATGGGAGTGAGAAAGAAGGCAGAAAGGAAGGAAGTAGAATGAAGAATGGAAAAAACAAAAATCAATCCCAGACCTGGGGAATTGAGCAAGGATTATTTTACTATCACACCCTAAGGTAGAATCAATATAAAGGAGATTCAAACTCGTGGAATAGGGTCAGGAAGTTTCAAATCAGCCAATCACTCTTCCCCCCTTCAAAGCCCTACTGAAGACGCACCTACTCCAAGAAACCTTCCCAGACTAAACCCCACTTTTCCTCTGCTCCCACTCCCTTCCGCATCACCCTGACTTGCTCCCTTTGGTCCCCACAGCACTTATGTATATATGTATATATCTATAATTCCATTTATTTATATTGATGTCTATTTACTTGAATTGATGTCTGCCTCCCCCCACCAGACTGTGAGCCCGTTGTGGGCAAGGACTGCCTCTCTTTATTGCTGTATTGTACTTTCCAAACTCTATACACAGTAAGCACTCAATAAATAGGATTGGATGAATGAATGTGGATGTGGATGTACCTAATGACTCTTCCGCTACCCGTTTTCTACCATTCCTCAACTCCACTGACCTCCTGCTCCACCCCACCACACCCACTCACCACCTTGGACATACACTTGATCTCGTCTAGTAATTGTACAGTCTCTACCCTTACCTACTCTCAACTTCCTCTACCAGACCACAACCTCCTCACCTGTCTTCTCTCTCACACACCCTCTCCCTGCAAATCTGTCCTGTTCCCCCACAGAGATCTCTGATCTTTTGACCCCCTCCAATTTTCTCAAGTCATAGTGCCTCATTTAGCCTCCATACCCAAACTGCCTTCTCTTGATGCACAAATCAATGCCCTCGACACCACCATATCTCCTGATCTCAACTCATTCGTTGCCCTATCCATTCGTCAATCTCATCCCACCAATCCTCAGTGCTGGATCACTGCCACAGTACACTTTCCTCACTCCTGTGCTCGAGCTGCAGAGTGCTGCTGGTGAAGATCCAGATATCAGGCCGACCTCATCCACCTCAAATTTATCATTGTTTTCTTTAACTCTGCCCTCTTCTCCACACAGCATCATTATTTCTCCATTTTTACTAACTGCCAAGTCCACTGCTCTCACTGGTAGTTTCAGATGTTTTAACTCTCTCCTCAAACCCGTTGCTCTGCCTCAACATGTCCTGGAGGCAGTTGGAAATGCAAGACTGCAGAGAAGGAAAGAGATCAGGGCTGGAGAAAGACTTGAGAATCATCCACATAGAGGTGGTAGTTGAAGCCATGGGAACGATTGAGTTCTCCAAGAGAGTCGGTGGAGATGGAGAATGGAAGGGGACCCAGAACTGACTCGTGAGGGACTTCCATAGTTAGAGGGTGAGAGGCAGAGGAAGAGCCCAAGAAAGAGATTGAGAATGAGTGGCCAGAGAGATAGGAGGAGAACCAGTACTTATGTGCATATCTGTAATTTATTTCAATGACTGTCTCCCCCTGTAGACTGTAAGCTCCTTATGGGCAGGGAACATGTCTAATTCTGCTATAATGCACTCTACCAAGCACTTAGTATAATGCTTGCTCTGCACACAGTATCAGAAATCAATGAATATGAGTGATTGATTTAAATAATGGTAGCACCCTGGCATTACTCATTTGGCTTAGTGAGAATCAAAATATCATTTTTAAAGTTAGACAACAGAGCATGAGTTTCTTCTCTCTGTTCTCCAAGTCCTGAGAAAGGCTTTAATTTAACATTTTATGTCCATATGCTAACTGGTATCAGAAATACTTTGAGCACTGTTAGTAGTAGCCCTATGAAAGATAGGGCCAGTGTCTAATTCCCACTTGCATATTCTCTCCCAGTGTTTAGTGCAGTGCTCTGTACACAGTAAGTGCTTAATAAATACTTCTGGTAGGAATAGTATTTACTGAGCCCTCACTGCATGCAATACCTAGTACTAAGCACTCAGAAAGTACAAAACAAAAAAGTGAGAAACAGCATATGTGACTTTGGGCAGGTTACTTCACTTCTCTGTGTCTCAGTTACCTCATCTGTAAAATAAGGATTAAGACTACAATCCTCATATGGGACACAATTTGTGTCCAACCTGATTATCTTGTATCTACCCCAGTGTTTGGTGCAGTGTCCGGCACATAGTAAGTGCTCAACAAATCAATCAATCCTATTTATTGAGCTCTTCCTATGTGCAGACACTGAACTAAGTGCTTTGGAGAGTACAATACAATAGAATTAGCAGAAATGTTCCCTGCCCCTAATGAGTTTACAATCTAGAGGGGGAGACCACTTAAAAAACAACAAAGAACTAGATTCTTTCGTATGAAGATTTTACAGTCAGATTCTCATTCTCTTTTCTGTAAAGGATCTCAAATCGGAATTTGACCCCAGCAGGGCTGAGATGTTTGTGTTTTTCATTTGGAATCAGTTGCAGCCCTGTAGCTGAAGAGTAGGGATGCATTTGTTAAATTATGAACAACTTAAGTTCTCTCCTGCCTCTTCGTAGCTACTAAAGGCAGTTCTGATTGCTCTCTAGCTGAAAGTGCCCATTCAGCTGTACTAATGCCTTAAGCTATCAATAAGTCCTTTCCTTTTCCGGGCTTTTTACTGTGGAGCTCGGCAACCTTCACCATTGGCTGAAGAAAAAGAGTTCTGAGCCGTGCGCCGCATTGCCGTGGTCACCGCCCTACGGTCAGGACGGTCCCAATGGGACAACAGACCCTGGGACATACAAGTCCATGTTAGCCCCCTCCCCCTCTAGACTGTTCTCCCCCTACAATAATAATAATAATGGTATTGTTATTGGTAAGCACTCACTATGTGCCAAGCACTGTTCTAAGCACTGGGTTAAATCCGAGCTAATTGGGTTGGACACAGTCCCTATCCCACATAGGGCTCACAGTCTTAATCCCCATTTTACAGATGAGGGAACTGAAGCACAGAGAAGTTAAGTGACTTGCCTAGGATCACACAGCAGACAAGTGGTGGAGCCGGGATTAGACCTCCTGATTCCCAGGCCCGTGCTCCATCCACTACGCCATGCTGCATCTCATGCTGCTCTAGACTGTAAGCTCGTTGTGGGCAGGGAATATTTCTCTTTATCATTATAGTGTACTCTCCCAAGTGCTTAGTACAGTGCTCTGCACACAGTAAGCATTCAATAAATACGATTGATGACAGACTGACTAAGCCCCCAAGTGGGCCATGCACATAACTCCCCACAGGGCTTGGGGGGAGGAATCACACTGGCCCCACGTGTTCCCCGTTTTGCTGCCCCCTAGGAATGGCCCCACCTGCCATTGTCCAGGGAAACCAACTGACAGCTAGAAAAGGGCCACCCAAACCTGCCTGTTTGGGAGGGCAGTATCGAGGGGTCCCTAGAGACCCTGGGGCTGGGTTGCCTTATTGATCCTGAACTGCATCTGATTCTCTCTGGGGAGGTGGCAGGAATGAAACTGCAGCTGCAACCTGGGGAAGATCTGGAAACTACAAGAAGCGATGGCATTATGTGGTTTCGGGTTGGCCCGAGACATTTCTCTGCATTAGCTTTTAATGAGCAATATTCTACATAAGCTCTGTGGAGCCAAATTCCCGGAGTTAATGTTTGTGTTGGGTGGGAGGAGGAGGAAAAGGAGAAGGAGGAGGAGGAGGAGGAAAAGGAGGAGGATGAAGAAGAGGAGGAGGAAGAGGAAGAAAAGAAGGCAGGCAAGAAAAAGGGGGAGGAAGAAGAGGAGGGAGAGGAGGAAAAAATGAGGGTGTATCACAGCATCCAAGCTGGAGATGAACTGAACTTAAAAGCCCATTCCCCATTTAAAATTCAAGTTCATCTTTGTCTTCTGATAAACTTCTGAATTAAGAGCAGAGTGGGATGGACTGCTCATTTGGGCATGGTTGCTGGCTAATACCTTGGAGACAAGAATGAAGTTCTGAGTGATCTTGATAAATTAGAAATAGTCCAACCAAAATGGATGAAGTACAAGAGAGTACACCTAGGGTAAAAATCCACCTCATCTGAGAGCAAGGCTTCTACTGACGGGTTTCTACCTAACACACAAATCCAAGTAATTCAGCATCTGCCTCACTCTTGTAGTGGTGGCTATTATGTCTCCCCTTCACGCTGGAAAATAAATGTTTCCCAGATACCAGGGGGAGACGATCCTTTTGTAACCCTCCTTCCTCTCCAGGCTATCCCCCAGATCTAGGCTTATATCCAGGAGAAGGGTAGGTTGAGCTGGCAGTCCCCAGGAGGTGGAGAAAAGCTATAATGATAATAATAATGATGATTGTATTTGTTAAGCGCTTACTATGTGCCAGGCACTGTTCTAAGCACTGGGATAGATACAAGGTAATCAGGTTGGACACAGTCCCTCTCCCACAGGAGGCTCATAGTCTTAATCCCCATTTTGCTGATGAGATACTTGAGACCCAAAGAAGTGAAGTGACTTACCCAAGGTCACAGAGCAGGCATGTGGCAGAGCCAGAATTAGAACACATGACCTTCTGACTCCCAGGCCCATGTTCTATCCACTACACCATGCTGCTTCTATAGCAATAATAATGGTATTAATTAAGTGCTTACTGTGCCAAGTTTGGGGAGATTGAAGATAATCAGATCAGATAGAGATCCTGTCCCTCTTGGAGCTCACCATCTAAGAGGGATGGAAAACAGGTCTTCTTTCCCCATTTTACAGATGAAAAAACTGAGGCCCAGAAAGGCTGAGTGACTTGCCCAAAGTTATACAGCAGGCAAGTGACAGGGCTGGGACTAGATTTCAAGCATTATACTCTTCTGTAGGCCATGCTTCCCCCAGACCTTGAGTCTGCTGGGCTGGAAAGAGAGGCACTACACAGCTCCAGAATATCAGTCAATTAATCAATAATTATTCAGCAATTATTGCATGCAAAGCACTGCACTAGGTGTTTGAAACAGATTTGATAAGCATGTTCCCTACTCACAAGGAGTATACAAGCTGGGGGCGGGGGGCGGGGCATAACTCATCAGCAGCTCTACCACCTATAATTCATGCTGTGTGACCTGGAGCAAGTCACTTAACTTCTCTGTGCCTCCATGTTCTCATTTGTAAAATGAGGGTTTAAAGAAGCAGTGTGGCCTAGTGGATAAAGCACAGGACTGGCAGTCACAAGGACCTGGGTTCAAATCCAAGCTCTGACACTTGTTTGTTGTGTAACTTTGGGCAAGTCACTCAACTTCTCTGTGTCTCAGTTCCCTCCTCTGGAAAATGGAGATTAGGACTGTGAGCCCCAAGTGGGACATGGACTGTGTCCAACTTGATTAGCTAGTATCTAGACCAGCACTTAGTACAGTGCTTGGCACATAGTAAGTGCTTAACAAATACCTTTAAAAAAACACACACTTAAGTACCATTAAAAAACCTGCTTCCCTGGAAATCTATGGAAGTTATAAGGGATGGTCTAGGCCTGCTTTAGAAACCTCACAGATTTCTTTCCATTCTATGAACCCAGGTCTCCAAAGTGCCTCGTGGAGTGCCAAATTCAATAAAGGTTACTTCGACAAATGGAGATCTGAGAACAGAACCCAGAAATCCTGATACTCTTGTACCTGTTACTTGAAATAAATGACTCCTGGAAACCATCTCACATTACACATCTATTAGACCTCATTGGCAGAGAGGTCAGAGATCTGCACAAGCAATATGATTTTCACCTATACCCAACCTGCTACCCACAGATCATCCATCTCTATCTCTTGCTGACCTCCCCACCTCTTGCCTCTTCCCACTGCAGTCCATACTTCACTCCACCACCTGGATCATTTATCTACAACAATTCAGTCCACGTTTCCCGACGCTTCAAAAACCTCCAGTGGCTTCCATCCATCTTTGCATCAAATAGAAACTCCTTACCATTGGCTTTGAAGCACTCAATCACCTTGCCCCCTCCTATGTTACCTAACCGATTTCCTATTACAACCCAGCCTGCTCACTTCATATCCTACTCACTGTACCTCGAACCTATCTCACCGCTGATCCCTCACCAACCTCCTGCCTCTGACTGGAAATTCATTCATTCAATAGTATTTATTGAGTGCTTACTATGTGCAGAGCACTGTACTAAGGAAATCCCTCTCCCTTCATATCTAACAGACCACCACTCTCTCCATCTTCAAAGCCTTATTAAAATCACATTTCTTCTATAGAAGCTTTCCCTAAGCCCTCATTTCCCCTACGCCATCTCCCTTCTGTACTGCCCTTACACTTATTTGGATTTGTACTCTTTATTCATCCCACCCTGTCTCCCCCGATTAGACTGTAAGCCCGTCAAACGGCAGGGACTGTCTCTATCTGTTGCCGACTTGTTCATCCCAAGCGCTTAGTACAGTGCTCTGCACATAGTAAGCGCTCAATAAATACTATTGAATGTACATAGCCATGATTTATTTTAATGTCTGTCTCCCTCTCCAGACTGTAAGCTCCTTGTGGGCAGAGAGCATGTCACCCGACTCTGTTGTACTCTCCCAAGGGCTTAGTACAATGCTCTGTGCACAATAAGTGCTCAATAAATTCAACTGATTGATTGATTGATCGAAAGTCTGTTTAGCTGCCCAGATGTGACTACATTTGTGATGGCAATTCTATTCTCCATCCAGTAGTCCTAAATTGGACTGTTTGATTTTGAAAGTCTCCGCTCAGAAGTTAAAAATCAGCCCTCCACTTTGTTTCTTGGTTTTTGTTTAATCGAAGAGGATTAGGGTTTGATGTTGACTGCGATTTAGCGAGTGATCACTGCTTGCTCTTTACCTTTATTCAACCCATCTCACAATTAGGCTTGGATCCCCACAGATCAGGTTGAGAAACTGCACTTACCGGTTCTTGGGATTCAGTTTGAGGTGAAAGGCTCATGTCACTTCTGCCTTGGGACCTTTTCCAAGGGTGGCACCTCTCTGAATCCTTGGGTGACCCCAAGATTTGTAAAATCAATGTTTAAATGATGTTGATTTCTGCTTGGCCTAGGCTTTGCAGAAATTAAATTATTAATAACAATAATAATGGTATTAAAATCAATGTTTAAATGATGTTGATTTCTGCTTGGCCTAGGCTTTGTAGAAATTAAATTATTAACAACAATAATAATGGTATTTGTTAAGTGTTTACTATGCGCAAGGCCCTGTACTAAGTACTAGGGTAGATACAAGCAAATCCGGTTGGACAAAGTCCCTGTCCCGCATAGGGGTCACACAATCCCCTTATGAGGTAACTGAGGCACAGAGAAGTAAAGTGACTTGCCCAAGGTCACACAGCAAGAAAGTGGCAAAGCCAGGATTAGAACCCATAACCTTCTGACTCCCAGTCCAGTGCTCTATCCACTACGCCATGCTGCTTCTCTATATTGCTTCTTGGCTGGTCTGAGATGTTTGGCTCTGGTTTTACAGTGTTTGGGCTTCTTTACCTCATTGGCCGATACCTTGGCTGGTAAATTTCTGGTGTTTCTCTGATGAAGGGACAGAAACAGATGGGAACCTTTCATGGATAATTTGTGCATTAAAAATTGATGGTGCACTTTAAAGTTTAATATTGAAACAAAATGCTTAATGTTTATTGAGGCCTCCCTTTTGTAAGTTACTGAAAGTAGAGAACAGAATGTTGGTTCTGGCAGTACTAAAACATTGTTTAATATTCACTGTATATTTTCCTAAAAAGTCATGGGCAGGCTTTGGCCTGATGCAATCCCAGATGATTTCAACACTTGAAGGAAAATGAAGACTGACTCCTCATTACTGCTACCCCAAACTTTTCAGTCTAGGTAACTGTTCTTTTTCAGAAAGTCCTCATGAAGTCTCTAAACCATAAACTCCTTGTGGGCAGGGAATGTGTCTACCAACTCTCTTTTACTGTATTCTCCCGGTGCTTAGTACAGTGTTCTTCACACCATAAGCACTCAATAAATACCACTGATTGATTGATGAAGTCCACCAATCAACAAAGCTGGAAAACAAAAACCTAAAGTAAAAGTTAAAAACAACTAACATGAAAACATAAGAACACACATGAGGCCATTTTACTGAGTCAGATTAATCATATATATTATATACACCTACACATACATAGTTGTCCTCTATTAGACTGTAAGCTCCTTAAAGACAGGATCATGGCTTTCCTGGGCCACGCCCAATGCCCATCGGGTGCCTGGTAGATATTATCATGCAGAAATGCTCACTTGGCAATTGCATGCTGTAATATTGCTGCAATATTGAGAAAGTCTTCATTCTCCAATAGTAGTAATCATCGTGGTATTTGTTAAGTGCTTATTATGTGCCAAGCACTGTACTAAGTACTGGGGTAGACACAAGATAATCACATCTCAGATAATCCCACATGATGCTCACAATCCAAGGAGGAAGAAAAATAGGCATCTAATCCACATTTTACAAATGAGGTATCCAAGGCAAAGAAAGGTTCAGTGACTTGTCCAAGGTCAACAGCAGACAAGGGGCAGAGCCAGAATTAGAACCCAAATCTTCCAACATCTCTTTCCATCAGACCACACCGCTCTTCCAGGAGCTTAATGTTTAGCTGTTTTAGTGGTATGGAAGCCACTTCTCAACACAATGGTTGTATAGTCAGTGTGAGCTTGGTCCATCCAAAGCCCTACTCTACCCACAGCTTCTGTGATCTCTACATCCTAGAAGTCCCTCTGCCATACTTTGATGAAGTGCCACTATTTGGATCATAGGTGTATCCTGGATGTTTTTCTTTTGTTTGGCAGGTGGAAGATGAAGATGGTGAGCACAGGATGAAGTCTTGCCCATTCACTCAGCAAAAGTAGGCCAGTGCTGTTGAGTTTTCCAATGCCATATGGCCCAATGACTTTCTTCCATGAGTGGGCATCACTACCAACTCTAGCATTAAAATCACTCCTTATAATTAATTTATCCAATGTTGACTTCCTGCAATGAGTTTTTCTACATCTTCGTACCAATGATTCTACAGTGATCCAACTCAGGATTCTCTCTCCAAAAGTGGCAGCAAGATGCTTGGGGGAACTGTGTGATGGTTGCCCTCTTTGACATCCATCCTAATAGCTAATCAATCTGTCAATCAATGGTAGTTAATGAACAATTACTGTGTGCATAGCACTGTACTAAACACTTGGGAGAGTACAGGACAACAGAGTTGGTAGATATGCTCCCCGCCCAACAGGAGTTTCGTTACAGCTGCATCCCTAACTTTCCCTCTAGTAACCCAGAATGACCCTCTCAACGATGGATTTACCCAGACCCCTCTTGAATATTCTGATATTTTTTGGCCAAAGCTACTCTCTGTGTATTTGGACAAAGTTATTCCTTTTGTTTTGAAGTCCTCATCTTGAAGCTTCACTAACTTGTAAACACTTCTAACTCTTCTTTCTTCCTCCTATCTGAAAGTAACTTGAATATGCATCCCTACTCCTAGATTGTAAGCTCCTGGAGAGTAGGAATCATGTCTACTAACTCTACTGTACTCTCCCAAGCACTTAGTATACAGTGCTCTGCATACAGTAGGTGCTCAGTAAATATCTCCTACTGATTGACTGATTAGGTATCCCCTCATCCTGGGGTTGTAAATTTGGTGGACATCAACTCCATGTTCAACCTGTATTTACCCTCCATGATTTTCTAGACTTCAATCATGTACCCTCTGAGTCTTTATCTTTTCAGATTGAAGAGTCCTAGTGTTTTCATTCTATCCTCATCAGAAAGCTTTGCCATCTCCCTGATCATCTTGGCTTGTCTTCACTATACCTTTTACAGCTCTATCATGTCTTTCCCAAGATAATAATAATGATGGCATTTGTTAAGTGTTTACTACATGTCAAGCACTGTTCTAAGCGCTGGGGTAAATACAAGCTAATCAGGTGGGACACAGTCCCTATCCTACATGGAGCTCACAATCTTAATCCCCATTTTACAGATAAGGTAACCGAGGTACAGAGAGGTTAAGTGGTCACAGAGAGGTCACAAGGTCACAGAGAAGACAAGTGGCAGAGCCGGGATCTGACTCCCAAGCAGCGTGGCTCAGTGGAAAGAGCACGGGCCTTGGAGTCAGGGCTCATGAGTTCGAATCCCAGCTCTGCCACTTGTCAGCTGTGTGACTGTGGGCAAGTCACTTAACTTCTCTGTGCCTCAGTTCCCTCATCTGTAAAATGGGGATTAAGACTGTGAGCCCCACGTGGGACAACCTGATTCCCCTGTGTCTACCCCAGCGCTTAGAACAGTGCTCTGCACATAGTAAGCGCTTAACAAATACCAACATTATTATTATTATTACTCTATCCACTAAACCATACTGCGAAGATTTTACAGGTTGCAATTGGCTGAGGCTGTTTGGTGGGGGAGATGGCAGCACGAGGGTGGGGAGGAGTTGTAAAGCAGTGAGCTGATGCTGATGGAAGGGGACAAATGGCAGAGCTAGAAAAGGACAGGGAGGGGTTGGGGGTAAGGGATGGCATGAGGGGTGGGGAGGGATTGGATTGGAGTGAGCTGACAGAGCCAGTGCAGGGGAAGGGGGATGAGGGGGCTGTGCTGGGAAAGGACAGAGATGGAGTAGGGGGGAAAGGGGAGGGGATGGCACAAGGAATGGGAAGGGGTTGGGGGATTAGAGGGAGAAGATTGAAGGGATATGGTGATATCAGAAAAGTGAAGGGTTTATAGGAGAGGTTTCCAGCAGCAATAACTGTTGAATCTGGGGGTTCCATTGACCAGCCACCAAATCAAATGCAGGTCCCTGAGAGCAAAGGTTCAGAAGCAACAGGTGGCTGATTTGAGGTGAAACCAGGAAGCTGCAGACATGCAAAAAGAGGAGCCTTCGGTCAGCAGGGTGTCAAGCCCGCAGGCAGACGGGGAACAGGAAGAGAGAAAATAAAGGAATGGATGTTTCTTGGCCACAGCGGGTCGGGACCGAGTTCTGTGTGTCCAGATGGGTGGTCAACACTGGTTCCGATGTTAATGGTTACAATTTTCTCCAATAATCAAGAAATACTATGGCCTAGTGGATAGAACACAGGCCTGAGAGTCAGAAAGACCTGTGTTCTAACCCTGGCTCCACCATTAGTCTTCTGTGGGACTTAGGACAGGTCACTTAATGTCTCTGTACCTCAGTTACCTCATCTGTAAAATGGAGATTGTGAGCCCCATGTGTGATACGGACTATGTCCAACCTGATTAGCATTGTATCTACCCCAGCACTTAGTACAGTCCCTGGTACATAGTAAGTACTTAACAAATACCCTAAAAAATAAAATAAATATCCTAGCTAAAGTAACTTTATTTGAAGCGAGGTATGTTGGGTCTGCTGGTACTGTTGCTGAGTATTTTGGAGTGTGGATTTATGTTCTTGTATTCTGTCAGAGGTCCAAGAATAATAGGACAATTCTCATAATATCAGAGTGAGATTGAGCAGGAGCAGTTGTTGGGGTCCAAAGAGAAGTGGCAGTGTAGGGGCACAGGAAGTAGGTGGGTCCTTTGAAGATTTCTCTCACATCATTTCTGGGTTGGTCTTGGCGTTGGGTTGATGTTGGTCCTTGGAGCATGGCTCAGAAACACCAGCTAAGGTTCTGAATTCTTTTCATCTTTATTTTTTTGATTAGCTGCCTTTTTCTGAGTCACTCAGTCGGTCAGTCCGTTCCTCTGTGCAGAGCACTGTACCAAGCATTTAGGAAAGTACAATATAACAATAAAGACACATTCCCTGTCCACAGCAACCTTACAATCTAGATGGAAAGACAGACATTAATATAAATAAATTACAGATATGCACATAAGTGCTGTAGGGCTAGGAGGGGTGATGAATAAAGAGAGCAAATCAAGGTGATGCAGAAGGAGAAGAGGAAACGTGGGCTTAGTCAGGGAAGGCCTCTTGGAGGAGATGTGCCTTCAATAAGGCTTTGAAAGGGGGGAGAGTAATTGTCTGTCAGATATGAGGGGGAGAGCATTCAAGGCCAGAAGCAGGATGTGGGCAAGAGGTCAGCAGCGAGATAGGCAAGATGGAAGTACAGTGAGAAGGTTAACATTAGAGGAGTGACGTGTGTGGGCTGGGTTGTAGTAAGAGAGTAGTGAGGTGAGGCAGGATAGGGGAAGGTGATTGAGTGCTTTAAAGCCAATGGTGAGGAGTTTCTATTTGATGCAGAGGGGGGATGGGCAATCCCTGGAGTTTCTTGAGGGGTAGGGAAACATGTCCTGAACGTTTTTGTAGAAAAATGATCTGGGCAGTAGAGTGAAGTATGGACTGGAGTGGGGAAAAGACAGGAGGCAGGGAAGTCAGCCTGGCCTAGGGGAAAGAGCACAGGCCTGGGAATCAGAGGACATGGGTTCTAATCTTGGCTCTGTCCACTGCTTGCTGGGTGACCTTGGGCAAGTCTCTTAACATTTCTGTGCCTCAGTTTTCTCAATTGTACAATGGAGTTTCCATGCCTGTACCCCCTCCTATTTAGACTTTGAACCTCATGTAGGACGGGGCAGTGTCCGACCTAATTAACTTGCATCTATCCCAGGGCTTAAAACAATGTTTGATACATAGTAAGGACTTATGTCTCCATCTGGATGTCGGTCCGCCACCTAAAACTCAACATGAGCAAGACTGAGCTCCTCATCTTCCCTCCCAAGCCCGGTCTTCTCCCAGACTTCCATATCACCGTGGATGGTACAACCATCCTTCCCGTCTCTCAGGCCCGCAATCTCGGTGTCATCTTTGACTCGTCTCTCTCGTTCACCCCACACATCCTATCCGTTACCAAGACCTGCCGGTTTCACCTTTACAATATCGCCAAGATCCGCCCTTTCCTCTCCACCCAAACGGCTACCTTACTGCTACGGGCTCTTGTTATATCCCGGCTAGACTACTGTGTCAGCCTTCTCTCTGACCTCCCTTCCTCCTCTCTCTCCCCGCTCCAGTCTATTCTTCCCTCCGCTGCCCGGCTCATCTTCCTGCAGAAACGATCTGGGCATGTCACTCCCCTTCTTAAACACCTCCAGTGGTTGCCTATCAACCTCCGCTCCAAACAAAAACTCCTCACTCTAAGCTTCAAGGCCCTCCATCACCTTGCCCCTTCCTACCTCTCCTCCCTTCTCTCTTTCTACTGCCCACCCCGCACGCTCTGCTCCTCTGCCGCCCACCTCCTCACCGTCCCTCAGTCTCGCCTATCCCGCCGTCGACCCCCGGGCCACGTCCTCCCGCGGTCCTGGAATGCCCTCCCTCCTCACCTCAGACAATCTAATTCTCTTCCCCTCTTCAAATCCCTACTTAAAACTCACCTCCTCCAAGAGGCCTTCCCAGACTGAGCTCCCCCCTTTTTCCCTCTGCTCCCTCTACCCCCCCTTCACCTCTCTGCAGCTAAACCCTCTTCTCCCCCCTTTCCCTCTCCTCCTCCCCCTCTCCCATCCCACCCCCTCAGCACTGTACTCGTCCGCTCAACTGTATATATCTTTATCACCCTATTTATTTTGTTTATTTTGTTTAATGAGATGTACATCACCCTGATTCTATTTAGTTGCCATTGTTTTTATGAGATGTTCTTCCCCTTGACTCTATTTATTGCCATCGTTCTTGTCTGCCTGTCTCCCCCGATTAGACTGTAAGCCCGTCAAACGGCAGGGACTGTCTCTATCTGTTGCCGACTTGTTCATTCCAAGCACTTAGTACAGTACTCTGCACATAGTAAGCGCTCAATAAATACTATTGAATAAATGAATGAATGAACTTATCCAATACCATAATAATAATAATCTATCTCCTCTGGGCCTATGGTTAGCACTGCCCTTCCAAACAGAAGGTCTGCTCCACATCGGTGAGTGACACAGGGAAACTGTCGTGCTAATATGGTTCTCGCTAGTTTCTTTGGAGAAGTAATTTTTTTAAAAATCCAACAAATTTTCCCAGGCTCAACTTCTTCTGCTAAAAGTGAAGGCTTATTTGTTGTGCTTCCCATTACTTCTTTAAAAATATTTTGACTTTATCGGCATTAGCCTATATGAGATAATCAGAATGAGATTATCCCTGGTTATACGTCTCTCCCAAATAGGTAGAGAACCCATCTAAATAAATGACAAGTACCCTCCTACCAATGACTGACAAAGAATCCTAAAATTTCACAAGAACTAAGACAGAATAATTGTAGTAGTAAAATTGAGAGGAACTGATCAAGAGGAATAACTAATGGAAATCACAAGAAAGGACTGACAACCGAGATAGGTACCAGGCACCCAGCTGAGATTGGCATTTATGAAATTTCCAATAGTATGGAGGATCTGCCTTGGAAGTGGACTAGTAAACCCTTACACAGTGACTGCATGATTAGGGTTGTGTGACTATGTAGGGATCCCAGATTTTGAGCTGTATAGGCCTGTGAAAGCCCCGGAGAAGGCGAGAGGAGACTAATGTCTCCCTAATGCTTTGGGCAACTGTGAGCATAAGGGAAGGAGGTTGTTATAGGAACTCGTAGTGTGAAATCTGGATGCCCCAAGTCCCCCTAACTCCCAACTCTCACCTCCAACAGTGTGGAGCCCCACATGGCTCCCCAAAGGTCCGGGCAAAGTGGGGATTCCCCTTCTCCCAGCAGAGAAATTTTGGAAACACTTCACAGCTTAGGGCTGAGATGGAACTGAGAATTCCTTAGCTGGGCACTGTGGAATCTGGCTAGCCTACAAGTCATTTGAGGTTCTAAATCCTCTTCTCCAGGGATTGCTAAAAAACACTTTTGATTCGAATATGTCTTTTTAGAAACAATGAGTATGTCTTCCTTTCTTAGCCTGAGGAGAGAAACCACACTTCAGTCATCAGTCACTCGCTAGTTTTAGCTACAATTCTCTGGAGAGAGTTGTCTGTCAGCAGGCAAATGCTTACTACAATGCTCTGCACACCGTAAGCACTCAATCAATACGAATGACTGACTGACTGATCCATAAAACACTCAAGGGGTGAAAAAGTCAGTGATATAAACATCTTTACAACACCTCATGGATAGAGCATGGGCCTGAGAGTAAAAAGGACCTGGGCTCTAATCCCAACTCTGCTACATATTCATTCATTCATTCAATCGTATTTATTGAGCATCTGCTGTGTGACTTGGGCAAGTCACTTAACTTCTCTGGGCCTCTGTTACCTCATCTATAAAATGGGGATTAAGAGTGTGAACCCCATGTGGGACAGGGATTGGGTCTAACCTGATTAGTTTGTATCTACCCCAGCACTTAATACAGTGCCTAGCACATAGAAAGTGTTTAATAAATACCATTAAAAGAATAATAGGATTGGGGTAGAAAAATGACTGCCAAATCTGCACAGGCTTGTGCAGATTTAATGTATCAGTCCATCATCTTATTATATGTTGACTATTTTACTGTCCTTGTTGCTCTCCTAAGTGCTTAGTACAGTGCTCAGTTAATAGTGGGTGTTTAATGAATGCTATCGATTGATTGTTGCCATTCCTAGAGATGGAATATGGGACTGAGTAGACTATTGGTGTAAACAAGTATTACTTATGTTCTTGGGTTTCTGTGTGACCCTCCCCAGCAATGGGGGAGGGAGTGGCTTTTTAATACCCACAAGAGAACCAAAAATGTGGTGAGAGCAAAACGAAGGAGAGAGAAAGGGAGGGAGAGAGAATGAGAATTAGAGGAAAGGAAAATCGTACCAAAGGGAAAGAAGAGAAGGCCGGCATTAGGAGAAGCAGTACTCTGAGCATTTCAGCTCTGGCTGCTACTGGTATGTCACTGCTTAAGCAGCATGGCATAGTGGATAGAACACAGGTCTGGGAGTCACGGGCCTGGGAGTTCATGGGTTGTAATCCCCACTCTGCCACTTGTCTGCTGTGTGACCTTGGGCAAGTCACTTCACTTCTCCATGCCTCAGTTCCCTCATCTGCTTTGTGTCTTAGGCAAGTCACTTCACCTCTCTGGGCCTCTGTTACCTCATCTATAAAATGGGGATTGAGACTGTGAGCTCTATGTGGGACAGGGACTGTGTCCAACCCTATTTGCTTGTATCCATCCCAGCACTTAGTTCAGTGCCTGGAACAGTTAAGTGCTTAACAAATGCCATAATAATAATTTAATCATATTTATTGAGCACTTTGTGTGCAGAGGACTGAACTAAGTCCTTAGGAAAGTACAATACAACAATAAACACACACATTCCCCGCCCACAACAAGCTTACCCAACCCCTTTGGTATTTATTGAGCACTTAACTATATGCAGAGCACTATACTTAGCACTTGGGAGAGTACAATACAACAGAGTTGGTAGGCACAATCCCTGCCCATCCTTGTCTCTCCTGTCCCTGATCCCCCTGAGTGGCTCAACAAAGAGCCCCTCACAGTCCTTTGGCAAGTGCTGAGAACCCTGCCAGACTGAAAGAGTTAGATGTCAAAACTCACACTGATTTTGAACAAAACCACAGCTGACACTCCACCAGTATGAAATGATGAAAATAATAACTGCAGGTGACCAATCTAGGTCTCTCCTCATAGTAAAGTAGCACTTTAGTAATAACAGCAGCAGTAATAATCATATTTATTAAGCGCCTGGTGTGTTCTAAGTACTGGGAAAAATATACGGGTGAGAATTAGACCCGATCTATTGGACAAAATGAAGGGTGTATACTGCCCCTGTTTCTGTCTTTCCCACTTGAATGGCACAAGGCAGGTCAGGAGTGAGGCCCAGGATGGCACAGAGGGAGCAGAAGGGGCATGGAGGGGGTTCCGGGCATCGTACCTCAGTAAAACATTCTGGAATCACCTAGACCTCCTCTTCCTTATTTTCTACCCTAACTTATTCTGTCCTTCAAGTCCCCCAACCCCCCACACCTAAGTCATCTGCCAGTCTACTTTTTCTTTGTCCTCTCATCAGCTCCCAAAAACCCGATGCAGTTATTAAGGGAAAGCAAAAAGCAAATGGCTGTGGCATGGGCAGGATAGATAGACTCCACATCTCTCCATTCCTCAAAAATCTTCCATCTCCGCAAACAGAAACTCCTCACCACCATCAACTTTAAGGCATTCAGTCAGCTCTCCACCTACCTTGCCTCAGTGATTTAATACGACCCAAAATATACACTTGATTCGTCTTATGCCAACTTACACACTCTACTTGGATCTCGTCTATCTCGCCACCGACGCTTTGCCCACATCTTCTCTCAGGCTTGGAACTTCCCCCCCATTCATGGCATAGGGGATAGTGTATGGGCCTGGAAGTCAGAAGGACATGGGTTCTAATCCTAGCTCTGCCACCTGTCTGCTGTGTGACCTTGGACAACTCACTTCACTTCTCTGGGCCTCAGTGACCTCATCTGTAAAATGGGGAGTGAGGCTGTGAGCCCCATGTGGGACAGGGACTGTGTCAACCCCATTTGCTTGTATCTACCCCAGCATTTAGTACAGTGCCTGGCACTTAGTAAGCACTTAAATACCATTATTATAATAACTGACAGACCACTGTTCTCCCCACCTTCAAAAGTCTTGCTAAAATTACAACTCCTCCAAGAGGTCTTCCCTGACTAACCCCTCATTTCCCCTATTTGGCCTTCTCTCTGTGTCATCTATGCTCTTGGGTGAATACCCCTTAAGCACTTTGATACTCACCCCAACCCCAGCTCCAAGGCACTTATATACATAACCCAATACTCTTGCCATTTCCCCTATGTAATGTATAATGATTGTCTCTGTTGTTGAATTATACTTTTCAAGCGCTTACTACAGTGCTCTGCACACGGTAAGTGCTCAATAAATATGATTGAATGAATAATGAATGAATACTGATGGTATTTGTTAAGCGCTTACTATGTGCTAGGCACTGCTCTAAGTGTTGGGGTAGATACAAGCTAAACATGTTGGACACAGTCCATGTCCACATGGGGCCCACTGTCTAGGAGAGCAGCGTGGCATAGTAGATACAGCATGGGCCTGGAAGTCAGAAGGTCATGGGTTCTAATCCCAGTTCCACCACTTGTCTGCGGTGTGGCCTTGGGCAAGTCACTTTACTTCTCTGTGCTTCACTTATCAGTTGCGTTTAGAGAAGCAGCATGGCTAAGTGGAAAGGGCACGGGCTTGGGAGTCAGAAGTCATGAGTTTGAATCCCTGCTCTGCCACTTGTCAGCTGTGTGACTGTGGGCAAGTCACTTCACTTCTCTGTGCCTCAGTTACCTCATCTGTCAAATGGGGATTACCTGTGAGCCTCACGTGGGACAACCTGATTACCCTGTATCTACCCCAGCGCTTAGAACAGTGCTCTGCACATAGTAAGCGCTTAACAAATACCAAAATTAAATTAATTAAAATTATCTCACCTGTAAAATGGTGATTAGGTTGAATGCAGTCCCTGTTCCACTTGGGACTCACAGTCTCAATTTGCTTGTATCTACCCCAGTGCTTAGTACAGTGCCTGGCACATAGTAAGTGCTTAACAAACACCATAATTATTATTATTATTATTAGGGAGGAGGGAGAATGGGTATTGAACTCCCCACTCTACACTGTAAGCTCATTGTGGGCAGGGAATGTGACTGTTCATTGTTGTACTCTCCCAAGCACTTAGTACAGTCCTCTGCACACAGTAAGCGCTCAATATATACGATTGAATAAATGAAAAAAAATTTTACAAATGAGAAAACTTACACAGAGAAGTCAAGTGACTCATCTGACATTCCCCTGCCAATTTCTCACCAGAGTTGTTGGGTAGGCAGAAGCAGGGTCAAGACCAAAGTGGGAGGCATGACCAGGATGATCGACCTATTCACCACATGTTCTCCTAAGCAGGTTCTCCTGAGCTACAGAGTACCCCACTACCATAACGAATCCTTCCCTCCCCATCCCGCCCCCCGCCCGCATCACTGTTGCAATCTCTTCCTCTACCTAGCCATCTCAGACTTCTTGGGATTTCTCTGAGTGTTCCTGGGACTTCAATTCTCCCACCTGCACCTCTTGCTCACCTGCCTTGGCGTGGCTTAGTGGAAGAAACCCGGGCTTGGAAGTCAGAGGTTGTGGGTTCTAATCCCAGCTACTTCACTTATCGGCTGTGTGACTTTGGGCAAGTCACTTAACTTCTCTGTGCCTCAGTTACCTCATCTGTAAAATGGGGATTAAGACCGTGAGCCCCACGTGGGACAACCTAATTATCTTGTATCTACCCCAGTGCATAGAACAGTGCTTGGCACATAATAAGCGCTTAACAAATACCATCATCATCATCACCTACAGACTGTGAGCTCTTTGTGGGCAAGGAATGTGTCTGTTTATTGTTATACTCTCCCAAGTGCTTAGTACAGTGCTTTACACACAGTAAGTGCTCAATAAATACGATTGAATAAATCCACCTCCTACTGGAGGCTGGCTCTTTGCCTATTTCTATGGAGAGATGAGTATCCTTTGCCACTGTCCCAGAGGCAAAGAGGATAAACATTTCAGCCTCCTAATGCAGACCCCACCAGCCCAGGGGGAGGGACTCACAGGGCACAAGACACTGCTTGTGGTTTCAAGTAAGAGGGGGCTGTTGCTTCACAGGTCTTCCTCTCCTCCAAAACAAAATAGGTTCTTTCCACTGGGATAAAGTGCACGTGCAATACACACCCAGCACACTAGACACTCGAGTCCTAGCCAATCCATGGCCAGGGTGAAAGTGATCAACACAGTGACCCCCACCCCACCCCCCCGTCCCCAACTTCTGTATTAAAATTATAACTACATATGTTAAAAAGCATTCAGCATACCTGGATCTTGCTTGGGAATTTTCCTTACTACCAACTTTGTTGTATTGTACTCTTCCATGTGCTTAGTGCAATGTTCTGCACTCAATAATAGCTCAATAAATACCATTAATTGATTGATCAATTGATTCAACTGGCTACTTCTTTTTTACTGCTGTTAACTTTGGCCAGTACCACACCATTCAGGTTAAAATTTATCCTTGCTTACAAGTTTGGTACTTAAAAGTGAACATTTCAAGTAAGGCTGACCCTTAAAAGCACTTTGCTTTTTTCAAAATGACACTTCCCACAAATCCTATTTCAAGCACTGAAATAAGCAATGAGACACTAGCAATATACTGAATCAATAGAAATTAAACAAAACAAAGATCTCAGCTCAGACTACAGCAACCTTCAACACTGACTCACCTCAAGAGACCAGAGACATGATGCGAAAACAAATATTACCAAGGTCAAAACAATATCCACTTGGCCTCCTAAATCCACCAACCAATATTTGTTCAGCTACTAAATGCCACCTAATTTTCCAGCGGGAATTCAAGGAAGGCTGGCCTATTAGGGTATTCACACATCCAGTAATGAGGCAGCAGAATTAATAACACATGGCTATGGATCCATATGCATGCTCTTTATTGTTCTATAGGCACCACTGTGGACTTATGACAAATGTTGAATTAAAAACTTGGCAAATTTCTCCTCTTCCTAGCAACTGAAATGTTCTAGCCTCATGAAGAAGAATTGACTTTTCACACTAGAGGAGCTTGCCTCCAGGTGCACTGCTCTGAATTTTATTATGTGCTAGGATTAAATAAAACTATTTTTAATGAGTCTAGACTGTAAGCTCATTGTGGGTCAGGAAAGTTTCTACCAACTCTGCTACACTGTACTCTCCCAAGCACTTAGTACAGTGCTCAACACACAGTAAATTTCATGGATTGAACGATTGATTGAGTCTAGTGAATCCAAAGTGCAATTGACTTAGATGCACTGTCAATATTCGCGAGTTGAAAGCAGAACACCTTAGCATATCGAGAAAAGGGAAACCAAGGCTGGAGATGGCTACATTGGCAGATTCATACAGAGTCATCCATGATTGTCTATTTGATCTGAGGGCATTATTAGTGCTATTGATTATTCTCTTGTGCCAAACATTCCAAATGCCCCATCTCCTACTAATTATTCTAGAAAATTTTCCAAACTTTCCTTCTCCTCGCCTTATCGGGGATAAGGAGATGAAGATGTGTAAATTCTGGTTTGGGTTTTGTGGTGTTTGTTAAGTGCTTGCTATGTGCCAAACATTGTGTTAAGCCCAGGGGTGGATACAAGATAATCAGATCAGATGCAGTCCCACATGGGGCTCAGTCTGTTGAGGTTTGGAGAAAATCCCAGTATTATAATGACAATAATTGGGACTATTCCCCCAACTATCCTCCATCTACAACCACTTCCTTGGAGAACTCATTCACTTCCATGGCTTCAACTACCATCTCTACATGGATGATTCCCAAATCTACCTCTCCAGCCCTGACCTCTCTCCTCTGCAGTTTCACATTTCTACCTATTTCCAGGTCATCTCTACTTGGATGTCCCACTAATATCTCAAACTTAACAAGTCCAAAGCAGAACTCATCTCCCACCCAAACTCTGCCCTTCTCCTGACTTTCCCATCACTATAGACAACACCACCATCCTTTCTGTCCCCATAAGCCCATAACCCTGGCATTATCCTCAACTCACCTCTCGCATTTAACCCATGCATTCAGTCTGTCATGAAATCCTTTTGGTTCCACCTTCACAGCATCTCCAGAATCCACCCTTTCCCTCTTCATCCATACTGCTATCACGCTGATCCAAGCTCTCATCATTTCCCACCTTGACTACTACATGAGCCTCCTTGCTGACCTCCCTGTCTCCTGTCTCTCCCCTCTCCTGTCCATACTTCACTCTGCTGCTCGGATCATTTTTTGACAAAACCATTCAGCCCATTTCTCCTCACTCCTCAAAAACCTCCAGTGGTTGCCCATCCACCTCCACATCAAACAAAAACTCCTTACCCTTAACTTTAAGGCAATCAGTTCTCTCCCTCCTAACCATTCAATCAATTATGCTTATTGAGTGACTACTGTGTGCAGAGCACTGTACTAAGCACTTGGGAGAGTATAAGAGAGTTGGCAGACAGGTTACCTGCCCATAAGGAGCTTTCGGTTTAGAGGGGGAGACAGACATTAATATAAACACTTTATGGATATGTGCATAAATGCTGATTTTCTACTACAACGCAACCTGCTCTCTCTGCTCCTATAACATCAACCTACTCTCTGTGCTTCGATCTCATCTATCCTGCCACCAACCCCTTGTCCACATCTTGTGACTTTCTGGCTTTGGGACCACCTCTAGGTGAATCCCTGACTATGAGTATTAGGGCTCTCTGTGCTCCCTACCTAGTAATAATAATGGCATTTGTTAAGTGTTTTCTATGTGCTAAGCACTGTTCTAAGCACTGGGGAAGATACAAGATAATCAGGTCAAACACAATCCCTGTCCCACACTCTAAGTAGGAGGAAGAACAGACAGTGAATCCCCATTTTACAGATTAGGTAATGAGGCCCAGAGAAATGAAATACAAGTGCTTAGTACAGTGCTCTGCACACCATAAGTGCTCAATAAATACGACTGAATTGAATACAATCAGATGAATGAAGTAACTTTCCCAAGGTCACACAGCAGACACAGGCGGAATTAGAACCCAGATCCTCCGACTCCCAGGCCCATGCTCTTTCCACTAGGCCATGGTGCTCCTCTGGGTGCATCTCTGAGTTTGCCACTCGCTGTGTCTCTGGGTCTTTAAGATGGATCTCTCTTTCCTGTCCCACAGCATGGAAGCCCTGCCTCCAGCTACCCCTGCAATCAAAATTAAACTTGGCACCTAGGGTTCCATACCCTATTTAAACCAATTGTTCAATGTATCAGTTCCGTGGAGATAAGATTTCAGTCTCCAGATCAGTCGATATCATCCTTCAGCATTAAATTCACTGAAA
Organism: Ornithorhynchus anatinus; assembly: GCF_004115215.2. NCBI lineage: Eukaryota > Metazoa > Chordata > Mammalia > Monotremata > Ornithorhynchidae > Ornithorhynchus > Ornithorhynchus anatinus. The sequence continues at coordinate 62,419,253 of NC_041753.1, forward strand.
AGTTTAATGATTAAGACAGCAACAAAAGGCAGCAAATCAGATGACTTTGGGAAATGGATGCTCTTTGTCAATAGTCATTTCACAGACCTAAAGTATTATTCAGCAGTTGTTTCATCACTTGTTTACCAATTCTTCTTCATCATCATTGACATCCCAATAATTCATTAAGGGCACTACAATGTGCTAAGCACTGAAGTGGGTGCTGGAAAAAAATAGAATTAAAACCAGAAGGCATGTTCCAGGTCCTTAAGGAGCTCCCAGTCTAAAATGGGTGAGGAGGGGAGAGATTCATATATATAATAAAAGTCCAACTCTCAAAACAATTTTTTAAGCAGGTTGGTAAACATACTGCATGTGTTACCACAGAAAATTGTGCAGGCTAAAACTCAGCCCTCAAAGTGAGCAGTGTTGGGGAGAAGACGGAGGGAGGAAAGGAGAAAAGAATGGAGGGAGGGAGACCGAAGAGAAAAGACTTTGACACTAAGTGACATTTGGGGCAGTGGGATTGTGCCCCCTAGAGGATTACAGCTACTACAACTGCCCTTCCAACAGCATTCTCATCCTAGTCCTGGTGGAATCAATCAGTCGTATTTATTGAGCTCTTACTATATGCAGAGCACTGTACTAAGCGCTTGGGAGAGTACAAGACAGCAGAGTTGGTTAGACACGTTTCCTGCCCTCGACGAGTTTACAGCCTCCAATTCCACGGCCAGCTGATCACAGTGGCAGACTCCCATCCTGCCACACCACCCATCTTCTTCAAATGAGGACCCTTGCCCTCTCCCATTGAGATCAAAGGCATAGAGCCCAGAGTAAACACCCCAGTGAACTCTGTCACCCAGATAGCCCCAGATGTCAATACCTTACCCCCTTCCCCTGGAACTGACTGTGGTGCCTCTTGAAGTCTTCTCTACCTTTCAGTCAAAAAGAAAGTTTGGCATCTTTCTACAAAAATCAGTGTCCTTACAGACTGTAAATTAGTATTTAAACGGCACAAACTTCGAAGGATGAATCCTGGAACCATTTGTTGTATTGCACTTTTCCAAGCGCTTTGTCTCATCTTATGCTGTAGGGTCGTCTCCGACCCATAGCAACTCCATGGACACATCTCCCCCAGAATGCCCCATCTCCATCTGCAAGCGTTCTGGCAGTGTATCCATAGAGTTTTCTTGGTAACTTTATGGAAGTGGTTAACCACTGCCTTCTTTCACACTGTCAACTTGAGTCTCCGCCCTCGACTCGCTCCCATGCCGCTGCTGCCCAGCACAGAGGAGTTTTGACTTGTGGCTGACTGCCTTCCACTAGCTAGCCACTGCCCAAGTTAGGAATGGAAATGCCTCTGCTTGACTCTCCCTCCCATAGCCGAGACTGGTAGAGTATTAGAAACTCTCCTGGTGCAATTTTGGAGAGGGGTCCGAACACTTACTACAGTGCTATAAGCACTCAGTAAATACCATTGATTGATTGATTCTCATTTTTCCCCTCCAATGTTGACCAAGGGAAATGGTGACCCTTTGAGCCCATAGCAGAGTGCACCATGGGTAGAGAAACAGGCCTCAAACGATTTGAAATCGAAAAGGTAACTTTGAGATAAATGACAACCACAAGAAGAAAATCTGTGTGCATAACACATCTACCTAGAGAAATATCACAGGGTATTGAGGAAATTTAAACACACACACACACAAGCAGGTTTTAATTAATCAAGGAAGCTGATTGTCTTTTCTTTGAATCAAACAGAAGTGTCACTTGGGTTTTCTAATATGTAAACTAGCTCAGTCTCCTGGAGAGGGAACCCCCTCTGCTGGCTAGCCACAGACCAGCTGCTCCTTCCCATCAGAGCTACAGGAGGAAATCAGAACATTCGGATAAAGGCCTCTGGATATTCCCTAGCCCTTCAGAGCTCATCGTTGTGGCATGGGGAGTTTAGACTTGGGAAGAGCTAGTGAGAATTCTATTGTACTATTTCGTTCTGAGGCAGTTTCACAGCGGTGCTGGTGTGTCGAGTCATAGCTGCAAAATTCTCTCCAGCCTGCCAAAACTTAGGTGTCCTAGGCTTTTCCCAGTTCCAAAGCCCTAGGGTCGCTGCTCAGACAAGAACGAACGATGTGCAGGCAGGGAAGATTAATAGAAATCAGGCTGTATGGGGAAATAGAAGAGAAATACATGCAGGCTCACAAGAGATACTGCATTAACTTATCCTAAAAAAGCATCTACAAAAATCACTGTCAGTTTCCTATGAGTGGCAATTTAAATCTAAAACTACTCATTCTCTGACTTTACTATCCTTACAGGTTTTTCCTTTAAAGTGGCCAGTAGATAATTTCTGGGCCTCTACAGAGAGACAGAGAAGGACAGATTGAGACATAGGGACTGACAGAGGCCCACAGAGACAGTCAGGGATGGAGATATGCAGAAGCAGAGATGACCAGCCAGAGATGGGAAGCAAAGAGAGAGACCGAAAGAGAGAGAGTGGCAGAGATTGGAGAGCCTGAAAAAACTAAATAGCGAATGAGAATCAGCAAGAGATTTATGTTTTGTGGGGTTTTTTCTTCTTTTTTTTAGTGGTATGTTAAGTACTTACTATGTACCAGGCACTGTATTAAGCACTGGGGTACATACGAGCTAATAGGATTGGACACAGTCCCTGTCCCACATGGGGCTTACAGTCTTAATCCCCATTTTATAGATGAGATAACCAAGGCATAGAGAAGTTAAGTGACTTGCCCAAGGTCATACTGCAGACAAGTAGGATTAGAACCCAGGTCCTTAACTTCCAGTCCTGGGCTTTAACCACTGGGCCATGCTGCTTCTTTCGTATGTTAGCCACAAGGTTTCATTTTAGCCTAATTATTAAAAAGTGCAGCAAATGTTCTTGGTGAACCATTAGCCAATGCTATTCGTGAATGCTGTTCCACGTATGAACAGGATCTGTGCTGTATTCCTTTGAATGGTAACAAGAAAGTTCTCTGTAAATGGTCACATTAGCTGCCAGACCCTGCAAAATCATTCTCCCGTCAGACTAGAATAAAGAAGGAGGGGAAGAAAGCTTCTTCTCCATTCTCTGCTTAGGATACGCACAATCCACATCACAAAGCAGAGGACTGATTTCATTCAATAGTATTTGAGTGCTATGTGCAGAGCACTGTACTAAGCGCTTGGAATTTACAATTTGGCAACAGATAGAGACAATCCCAGCCCAATAACGGGATCACAGTCTAAACTGTGAAACTGTCTCTTCTCTGAAGACTTCAGTATTTTCAACTGATGACCCAGAAAGTAAGTGAGGCCACACAGATCAAACCTAGTAAGACAAAGCAGATAATGAGACTAGAAAGTGGACTCATCTTCAATATCCAGATAATACAGGTGGAAAGAATGGGGTTTTTTTTTTTGCTTGAACTATCTTGAAATTTGCCTCACTTTTCAATTTCACTTTGCCAGTGAAAAGCAGCTGTTAATATAGTTAAAACTGTCAATCAAGCATATTTATTTAGCACTTGCTAAGTGCAGAGCACTGAGCTTAGTGCTTGGGAGAATACAATAAAGCCGGTAGACATGATCCCTGCCCTCAAGGAGCTTGCAGTTTACTATCTGCAGAGCACTGTACTAAGCACTTGAGTTAGTAATAATAATGATGGTATTTGTTAAGTGCTTACTATGTGCAAAGCACTGTTCTAAGCGCTGGGGGTGGGGGAGATACAAGGTGATCAGGTTGTGCCAATGGGGCTCAGTCTTAGTCCCCATTTTACAGATGAGGTAACTGAGGCACAGAGAAGTGACTTACCCAAAGTCACACAGCTGACAAGTGGCGGAATAGGGATTAGAACCCATGACCTCTGACTCCCAAGCCTGGGCTCTTTCCACTGAGTCATGCTACTTCTCAATACAATGCGATACATTACAATATGATACATACGATATCATAGTACAAAACAATAATGTTGGTAAACACGATCCTTGCCCTTGAAGAGCTTACAATCTAGCAGTGGGAGGCAGACACAAAGTACATTACACATGGTAGGAAGAAAGGAATGGAAAGATTGATACGGGTATGAGTAAGTGCTTAAACAGTACAGTATGCATATCTATGTACAAAAGTAGAATTTGTAAATCAATGTATACATACAGTAAGATATGTAAATCAATATGTACAAAAGACTCTTTTCATGATTATTTGGCTGAAATCTTTCTTCAAGAAGTCATTTGGAGTCTCTGAGTTTCTGATAAATCTACTGAATTTTGAGCAGATGACTTTCTATTTTGCTTTTTTCCCCAAAAAAAATCTAAGTAGATGTTTTTTACAATTACTCTCTCATATTATTATTATTGTTATTATTCCCAATAACAATTCCATCCTAGGATAAAAAAAAACAACCAACCAGAATCAATACGATCATTAGACTTTAATTTCCTGAATGCTAATTCTGGGCTCGATACTGAGATTAGAGTTAGGCACAGATTTGTGACATTTCTTTATAGGCTAGTCTGTAAGCAACCTATTCATTACAAGTGACCCCATTTAAGTGGATGCTGCAACCATGTTTAAATCAAGTTTCCCATTTTGAAATTCATATCCAATATCAACAGTAACTCTAAATATTTACTCAACATAGACCATTTAGAGCAATATTTAAAAACCGGAGCCGCTGCCTTGCGGAGTTTGCTAAAAACAAAGAGCAAAACACAAGCCCTCATGAGTGATGGCTCTGAAACTCTGGGATCAGTATTTCTTTTCTCCGGCCCCCTCTGCTGGACCTAATTTACTTTGCTCTCTCCTCCTGCATCACACACGCTCGGCCTTGGAAAGCCAACTAAAACACCGATGGGCACAGGCTCTGGATTTCTAACTCCTAGCAAACCCCATTCCATATTCAGATGGATTGAAACATCAGACCAGGCAGGCAGGGTGGGGGAGGGGAATCTCTTTTCCACATGTTCTCTCCAAAGAGAGTTAAATGCTAAAGACAACATGCTGACAGTGGAAATACAATTATGGCAGGGACAGAATGTTGATGGGGAAAACCAAATGGGTTACTTTCTCCCAACCACAAGAACTCATGTGGCTCTTGTTTATGCATCAGCTAAGGGCCTGATTACATGTGGCACATGCAAAAGCAAGAGTAATTAAACTTACTCATTAGTGACCAACTCCACACCGAGGTGTGGAGTGAAGTGTGTGTATTTCAGCTGGAACGGAATATTGTGATGGGAGGCATTTTTCTTCGGGCCCAGATATTCAGGAGGTGCTACCCTATATGGGCCAGATGGTCCTCAAATTAAGTTTTGCCCCAGAATTTAGGACCAAAAAAAAAAAAATGGAGACTCAGATAACTTGATCGTGACCCTTCTCAATCTTCTAGTTTCAGGTGGCCTCTATTTTCCCTCCTAGTAATAATTGTGGTATTTGTTAAGCATTTACTACATGCCAAGCACTGTTCTAAGCACTAGGGTAGATACAAGGTAACCAGGTTGGACACAGTCACTGTCCCTGTATTCCTTGGTTTTCTTTTTCCTTAGAAAAAGAGGAGTTTCATTTTGTTAGGAGGCAAATCAATTGCTCTGCTCTTGAAGCCCAGTCCTAAACCTTGGCTGAAAGAGTATCATCGTGGCTCACTGGAAAGAGTACGGACTTGGGAATCAGAGGTCATGAATTCTATTCCTGGCTCTGCCACTTAGCTGTGTGACTTTGGGCAAGTCACTTAACTTCTCTGTGCCTCAGTTACCTCACCTGTAAAATGGGGATTAAGACTGTGAGCCCCACATGGGACAACCTGATTACCTTGTATCTACCCAGTGTTTAGAATAGTGCTTGGCACATAGTAAGCACTTAAAAAATGCCACCATTATTACTATTATTATTATCCAGGCCTGTTTGGAAAGATTATCTAGGAGCCTTTTGGAAAAGGCATCAAGAAATTCATCTTTGCAGAAAGTTTGTCCTTGCAGCCAAAGTGCATCAGGCAACCGGCTGAAGCTGTGTACTGCTGGACTTTGGTAGTGTATCCAGCTGTGATGTACCCTCTCTTTGCACTCAACTCCAAAGCCAAGAAATAATAATAAAAAATAAGAATTATGGCATTTGTTAAGCACTTACTATGTGCCACACACATAGTAAGCATTGGAGTAGATAAAAATTAATCAGGGTGGACACAGTCCCTGTCCCACATGGGGCTCACAGTTTAAGGAGGGAGGTGTTATTTTTATTTTTTATGATATTTGTTAAGTGCTTACTATGTGCCAGGCACTGTTCTAAGCACTGAGGGAGAGCCAAGCTAATCAGGTTGGATACAGTCCTTGTCCCACATGAGACTCATAATCTTAATCCCCATTTTACAGATGAAGTAAATGAGGCACAGAGAAGTGAAGTAACTTGCCCAAGGTCACACAGCACATAAGTGGTGGAGCTCGGATTTGAACCCAGGTCCTTGTGACTGCCAGTCCCGTGCTTTATCCACTAGGCCACGCTGCTTCTGTAAATCCTCATTTTACAAATGAGAAAATGGAGGCACAGAGAAGCTGAGTGACTTGCTCAAGGTTACACAGCAGGCAAGAGACACAGCATGGCCTAGTGGAAAGAGCATGGGTCTGGGGGTTCGAGGACTAGGGTTCTAATCCCGGCTCTGCCAGTTGCTTGCTGTGTGACCCTGGGCAAGTTACTTATCTGTGCTTCAGTTTCCTCAACTGTAAAATGGGGATTAAATACCTGTTCTCCCTCCTACTTAGACTCTGAGTCCCATGTGGGACAGGGACTGTGTCTGACCTAATTAACTTGTACCTACCCCAGCACTCAGAACGGTGTTTGACACAGAGTAAGTGTTTAACAAATACCATACAAAAGAAGCAGAGCAGGATTAGAACCCAGATCCACTGACACCCAGTCCTGTATGCTTCCCACTAGACCATGCTAAGTTAGTCTCCCTCTCCTGGGAGGGGAAGGGGGAAGCGGAGTTCTCCCCATGGCTGTTGCAGCCTCCCAACACTGCCACTACTTTGCTTTTCCGTTAGCTGGGCCCTAGAGGTAGAAACAGAGGCATACATAAGCTGGTACAGCACCTCTCCTCCTAATAAGTTCTCCTAAGTACATCTGTAGCCCTAGGGTTTTCATTATCCTGATATTTCAGGTCAAAAAACCCTCACCAAAACAATGATCTCACCTGAAATAGCCAATGCAGAGTGAAATAGCTAAAACATAACAATAATTGTGGTATTTGTTAAGTGCTTACTGTGTGCTATTCATTCATTCAATAGTATTTATTGAGCACTTACTATGCACAGAGCACTGTACCAAGCACTTGGAATGTACAAATCGGTAATAGAAAGAGACAGTCCCTGCCCTTTGATGGGCTTACAGTATAATCGGGGGAGACGGACAGACAAGAACAAGCGCTGGGGTCGATACAAGCAAATCAGGCTGGACACAGTCCCTGTCCCATGTGGGGTTCACAGTCTCAAACCCCATTTTACAGATGAGGAAACTGAGGCCCAGAGAAGTGAAGTGACTCACCCAAGTTCACACAGCAGGCAAGTGGCAGAGTCGGGATTACAACCCACAGCCATCTGACTCCCTTAGTTTGGGGCCCAAATTAGAGTCATGATACCTATTTTTAGGTGCCTAGCTCTGCGCGAAGCACTGGGATGAGTACGCAATAATCCAGTCAGACACAGTCTCTATCCATCCCAGGACTCACAATCTAAGAGATAGTCCCGTGTTACAGGTGAGGAAACTGAGGCACAGAACAGTTAAGTGGCTTCCCCAAGGTTATACAGCAGATCAGGGGCAGAACTGGGATTAGAACTAAGGCTTCCAAACTCCCAGTTCTAGGTTCTTTCCACTAGATCACGTTGTCTCCACAATAGCTGTGTGTGGATCCACACTGAGTTACCAAAAGCAAAGACTTCCATCACTTGTAGCAAGCATCACCAATATCTTACCAGGCCGGAGGTCACATCCTCTATACCTGCACCCAGATAATCAATCAATGGTATTTATTGAGCACTTACGGTGTACAGAGCACTGAACTATGTGCTTGGAAGAGTACAGTACAGAGTTGGTAGACACCTTTCCTACCCTCAAAGAGCTTGGAATATTGAGGCGGGGACAAACCTGATACTGCACATCCCACCAACCAGTACAGTTCACACTTTGCCTGCTGGTTCTCAACTCTTTCATTTTGAATTCATGTTTGATGTTCTTTTTCATAAGAGCAGGAAAAAAGTGTTTTCTTCCTTCCTAAAAAAAGGCAATTAGTTAAATGAGTATAAATCTGCCCTAGACTCTAAATAATAAAAATCCTATTACAAATATGTTAGTATTTGGTTCAAAACTCTGTGGAAGGAATTAAGCCCTCAAGCTTTTACAGTTTCATAAAGAGTTTCTAAATATAGGGAACTAAAACTGAAATGTATGTCAGTTTGTTAATGGCATCACTTAAAACTATAACAGTTAATTAACTAATTAACAACTTAATTAACTCAGCACTTAATTTACTTACTTGAGTTCACTTATATTCCCTAGATGCGATTTAATGAACTTTCAGTGTAATTCCTGACTAACCATGTAAATTGTGTGATGTATATTTCTTCCATTTAGAAGATATTTCATGAAATTAAATGATTTAAGACAGAGCAACGGCCCAGCAATGAATTGGCAATGTACTTTCATTACAGGAGGCCTCCGAACTTCCTACTTTTAATTCATTTTGCATTCGATTCCTTTTTTTCTTTCAGAAGAGAAAAATATTTTTTGGTATAAAAAGAATGCTTCAAAGCAAGATTAAGCACTAACCAATGCAAACATGGTAAATCTCCCTAGTTGTACAAGCGGGTGATTGACTAGCAATTAATGGCTGCTCTGGCCTCTTTTGTAAGTGGCTCATGAGGAAGATAAAGGTAAAAATAATTTAGTTTTATTAAATTTTGTTTCTACTCCTAGTAGATTTTCCCCTTTCTTCATTTCAACAAACACTTATTGTGTGGTTCCTAGCTCCCCCAAATGAACCTTATCATAAATGTTCAATGGAGACCTACTATTCAAGATTCTTAAGGCTGTTCTCCTTCTCCCTTCTATTTCCCTAGCTGAATGATTAGTTTTGTTACAAATACTAAATTACCTGAAAGTCCACAATAACTTACCACCTAAAATCAAATCGTTTTGGGTTCTATCCCCAGTTCTACCACTGCCAGTGACCTTAGCTCGATTTTCTGATTTTAAATGAAAACCAGCCGGCTGGCTGAGTGTTCTTCAGTCAGGAAGGATTGGTTATTTTCTGCTGGTTTATTTTCCTCCCATCTTACCTCTCGATGGGCTGACATAGAGGTACTGCAGGAGGTGTATTTTTGTCATTTCAATAAGTAAATTCAATAAAGAATTGCAGTCTGTCTCCCCATTCAACTGTAAACTACCAGAGGGCAGGGACCATGCCCTTTATTTCTACTGTATATTCCCCAAGCCAATATACAGTGCCAGGCACTGTAATAATAATAATAATAAGTGGCATTAAACACTTATTAAGCACCAAGCGCTGTACTAAGTGTTGGGGGAGCTACAAGATAATCAGGTCAGAAATACAGTCCCTGTCCCACAGCCTCACAATCTAAGCAGGAGGGAGGGGATAGTGTTCTAAACACAGTAGGTGCTCAGTAAATGCTGTTGATGATGATGATGATGAAGAAATATCTGGGCCTAAATCATCCTGACAGGTTAATATCCATGCATAACGAGCTTTATAAGAAAATGGATACAAATTAAAACTATTATTATTTACCTTTGCAAAAGGAAATGAATTTAGTGGTTCAGAAGAGAAGAGTACAACATATCACTCATATCTGAACAGCAAAAACTTTTTTGTGTGTGTGGTATTTGTTAAGTGCTTACCATGTACCAGGCACTGAAAGCACGGGGGATGATACAAGCTTGGACACAGTCCCTGTCTCACATGGGACTCACAGTATTAAACCCCATTTTACAGATGAGGTAAACGAGGCACAGAGAAATTAAGTGACTTGCCCAAGGTCCCACAGCAAACAAGTGGTGGAGTCAGGATTAGAAATCAGGTCTTTCTGACTCCCAGGCCCCTGCTCTATCCACTAGGACATGCTGCTTCTCTTTAAGTATAGTATCCTTACTGGGAAAGAGAAAAAAAAAATGTGATTTTGTTTCATCTACTTTAAAATACATCTGCATATACAGTCCTCTCTTTTCCTTCTTCCCAAACTGTGCTTTTTGTACAGATGCTATGTAATGTTTCACACTATTACAAAAGTAATTATAATCCTCTACACTTATAAAGCACTCTTCCTCCCTAAGAGCTCAAGGCACTTCAAAACAAACCTAATCTAATTTATCCTCTCAACTTCCTGTAGTCGGTTCAACTCACATAGCTTGAGAGTTGAATCACCATAAGAAAAGCAAAATATAAAATGTATTTAAAATAAAACTTGGTGAGCATTGATGAGGAACAAATGAAAACACTGAATTCTTGGCTGCATCTCGGTGTGTCTGTTCCTGCCATAAAAATAGAAGTAATAGATAATCCTGGAGAGGAAATGTGATCTAGTCAGAAAGTTCCCTCCTCTACCACAAATCTGCTCTGTGCCCTTAGGCAATTCACTTTCCCTTCCTGAGCCTCAGTTTCCCTTGATAACTCATTTGGTAGAGGAGAGGGCTGCAGAAGATCTTTCCTATTTCTAAAATGAAGATAAGATGGTTTCTTGAGGATCTTGTCTTACCTAGTCGAGTCATCTATGATCCATTGCGACTCCATGGACACCTCTCCCAGAACGCCCCACCTCCATCTGCAATCATTCTGGTAGTGTATCCACAGTTTTCTTGGTAAAATATGAAAGTGGTTTACCATTGCCTTCTCTGCACAGTCACCTTGGGTCTCCGCCCTCAACTCGCTCCCATGCCACTCCTGCCCAGCCCAGGTGAGTTTTGATTTGTAGCAGATTGCCTTCCACTCACTAGCCACTGCCCAAGCTAAGAATGGAATGAGTTTGCCTCTGCTTGACTCTCCCTCCCATAGCCGAGACTGGTAGAGTATGGAAACTCTCCAGGTGTGATCCTGAGAGGGTTTCTTAAGGATGGGGTGAAGAAGACAGAGATAAGAAGATGCTGAAAAGCAGTGTGGCTTCGTGGAAAGAGCACAGGCTTGGGAGTCAGAGGTCATGGGTTCTAATCCCAATTCTGCCACTTGTCAGCTGTGTGACTTTGGGCAAGTCACTTAACTTTTCTGTGCCTCAGTTACCTCATCCTTAAAATGGAGATTAAAACTGTGAGCCCCACATGGGACAAGGTGATCACCTTGTATCCCCCCCAGCGTTTAGAACAGTGCTTTGCACATAGTAGGCACTTAACAAATGCCATCATTAATAGGATTTATTAAGGGCTTACTATATGCAGGGCACTGTACAGAGCACTGAGAAAGAGTATTCAGCTCAGAATTATGCATGGTCCCTGTCCCTCAGAGTAGGGCAGGTGTGGCTTATAAGGGCTGAAGAGAAGGACTGGGGGAAAAGGCGAAGCTGCTTTGCTTAAAAAGAGACTAATTACCAAATAACGTGTTTCCACTTGCATATCCAGTTTTCTTTTTCTCCATTATCATTTCGGATTATCTGTTCATTTTTTGGGTTTGCTTGTATTTGGGGATTTTTTTTGTGAGGGGAGGGAGCATGGCCTAGCAGAAACCGATGCCAAGCTACTCACTGTACCTCGATCTCTTCTCTCTGCCAACCCCTCACCCGCATCCTGCCTCTGGCCTGGAACGCACTCCCTCTTCATATCCTACAGACAATTACTTTCCCCCACTTCAAAGCCTTATTGAAGGCACATCTCCTCCAAGAGGCCTTCTCTGACTAAGCCCTCATTTCCTGTTCTCTCACTCCCTTCTGCATCACCCTGGCACTTGGATTTGCTCCCTTTATCCACCCATCCCTCAGCCACACAGCATTTATGTACATATCCATAATTTATTTATATTAATGCCTGTCTCCCCCCTCTAGACTGTAAGCTCCTTGTGGGGAAGGGAACATGTCTACCAGCTCTGTTATATTGTACTCTTCTAAATGCTTAGTACAAGGTTCTGCATACAGTAAGTACTCAAATACAATTGATGGGTTGACTGATGTGAAGGAGGAGGGAGCTCCAGGCCAGAGGCAAGACATGGGTGAAGAGTCAGAGGTGAGACAGAGGAGATCGAGGTACAGTGAGTAGGTTGGTATTAGAGGAGTGAAGTGAGTATGCTGGGCTGTAGTAGGAAATCAGTGAGGTAAGATGTGTTGGGGGATGGTGAAAGGTGATTCAGTGCTTTAAAGCCAATTGTAAAGAATTTCTATTTGATGTGGAGGTGGGTGGGCAACCACTGGAGATTCTTGAGGAGTGGGGAAACATGGACTGAGCTCTTATTTAGAAAAATTCTCCAGAGAGCAGAATGAACTATGGACAGGAGGCAGGGAGGTCAGCAAGGTGGCAGATGCAGTTGTCAAGGAGGGATATGATAAGTGCTTGGATCAGGGTACTATTCATTCAATTCAATTGTATTTAATGAGCACTTACTATGTGCAGAACACTGTACTAAGCACTTGGAAAGGACAATTCAGCAATAGAGAGAGACAATCCCTGCCCACAACAGGCTCACAGTCCGGGGTGGGGGAGGGGGGGAAAAGAGGGAGAGAGAGAGAGAGAGACATCACTTAAAACGGGCATCAATATAAACAGAATTACAGATATATACATAAGTGCTTTGGGGCAGGTGTGATGAGCGCCCCCCTCCCCCCCCAGCTCATACCAACCAGGACTTTGTCAACCGGGGGGAAGCCTCAATGACACATAGTAGAGTCAAACCACACCACTGACCACCAAGGTTATTGTGGAAAAGTTTTTTTTTTTACTTCCTTTTGCCAACGTGCAAGGCAGTGACACATACACGCTCACTCACCCTCACTCCATTCCACCAAGGGTCCACTACCAGTCTGCTGGTCAAAGGAGTCCGCTCTGCCGATGCTTCTTCTTTCTACTTCCAAGTGCCACTGCTTTTGAGTACTGCTCTCCTCCTTGCTTCTGCCCCACGTGCTTTCCTCTGCATGCTTCCTCCCGATTCAAGCAATGGCCTTTTATCTGCCCTAGGCATCGCAGCTGTGGCCCTGCGTAGCAGTCATTGATTACTCCAGACCCATTACTGGGTAGAACAGAGAGAGAAAGCCACGCCTCCCTCCATGCTCCGCCCCACCACAGGCTAGCAATTACATGTCTCAAGTAGAGCCCTTCAGTGTCTCCGCTGTGTCTTCCTTCTTGTTGTTCGTGGGTTCACAAACAGTCACTAATAAGACAGCTTGTTGCGGACTCACCACAGCAGGGAGAGAGGAGAAGAGCAAGGGAAGCGAGTCATGGTGATGCAGAAGGGAGTGGGAGCTGAGGAAAAGGAGGCTTATTTTGGAAAGGCCTCTTGGAGGAGGTGCGCCTTCAGTAGGCCTTTGAAGGGGGGGTGGGGGGCAAGTGATTGTCTGGTGAACTTGAGGAGGGAGGGCGTTCCAGGCCATAGGTAGGACATGGTCGACGGTGGGACAGGTGAGATAGAGGCACAGTGAGAAGGTTAGCGGCACCTGAGGAGCGGAGGGTGGGAAGGAGAAGGAGAGAAGGGAGGTGAGATAAGAAAGGGCAAGGTGATGGAGCACTTTAAAGCCGATAGTGAGGAGTTTTAGTTTGATATGGAGGTGGATAGATGAAGGACAGGGGGTGACATGCCCTGAACGTTTCTGTAGAAAGATAATCCTGGCAGCAGAGTGAAGTATGGACTGAAGTGGGGAGAGGGAGGAGGTTGGGAGGTCAAAAAGGAGTCTGATGCAATCCAGTCCGGATAGGATGAGTGATTGTACTAATGTGGTTGTGGTTTGGATGGAGAGGAAAGGGCGGATCCTGGCGACGTTGTGGAGGTGAGACTGACAGGATTTGGTGACAGATTGGATATGTGGGGTGAATGAGAGAGCTGAGTCAAGGATGACACCAAGGTTACTGGCTCGTGAGACGGGAAGGCTGGTTATGCCGTCTACAGCGATGGGAAAGTTTGGGAGATGACAGGGTTTGGGAGGGAAGATAAGGAGCTCTGTTTAGTAGCAGTTTGGATGGAGAGGAAAGGGGTGAATTTTAGCGATGTGGAAGTTGAACCAACAGGGTTTGGTGCCACATTGAAAATGTGGGTGGAATGAGAGAGATGAGTCAAGAATCACACCAAGGTTATTGCTACCGCAAAGGGGTAGCATAAAGACAAACACCACAGCATGTTCTAAATCAGGCACTTTTAATCCCACCCCGTCCAGGGAGGGCTCAGCACACGACGGCTGCTCTAGGCACTGAGCAAACCGCCGGCTGACACGGGCAGCTCCCTTTGGCCCTGCCGAAGATGCTCCCACAGGAGCGAGCCCTCATTAGTCGCTGTGCTGTCCGTCGGGTTCCCTGGTTTCTCATTGGCGGTGGAGTGCGATGTTGGTATCCCTTGTTCTCCAATGGTCTCTGTTCATCGCTCTTAGTCCCTCCTCCAACGGCCCATTGTTCTCCACCTCATGCTCCCATCCGCCATCTTAGAGCCATGTGAGCGGGGGTAGGGAGGGACCACTTTGGACCATGGAGGCAACAAGGCAGCTTGAATCCCCCCACACACACACACACTCTAGAACTCAACCCAGATGAGGTTAAAATCGCCTTTAGGCGGGGCTCTGGCCTGCGCACATCTCTCTGACCCAAGGCACAGGGCTGAGGAGGGGAAGGGAAATAGTTATAATAATGTTGGTATTTGTTAAGCGCTTACTATGTGCAGAGCACTGTTCTAAGCGCTGGGGGAGATACAGGGTAATCAGGTTGTCCCACGTGAGGCTCACAGTTAATCCCCATTTTACAGATGAGGCAACTGAGGCGCAGAGAAATTAAGTGACTTGCCCACAGTCACACAGCTGACAAGTGAAGAGCTGGGATGAGCTTGGGAAGATGGAGGCGCTGTCTACACCTCATCCCCAGACCCACCGCACTTATTTACCGTATTTATACTCCGCGGGCAGATGAAGTAGCATTGCCTAGTGGAAAGAGCATGGGCCCGGCCATCGGAGGACCTAGGTTCTAATCCCAGCTCCTCCACTTGCCTGCTTTGTGATCTTGGACAAGTCATTTCACTTCTCTGTGCCTCAGTTTCCTTATCTGCAAAATGGAGATTCAATACCCGTTCTCCCTCCTACTAAGACTGTAGGCTCCACGTGGGACAGGGACCGTGTCCGCCCTAATCACCTTATATCTAGCAGTGATTTGCACATAGTAAGTGCTTAATGAATACCACTGTTACCAAGTAGAGAAGCAGTGTGGTGCAGTGGATAGAGCAGTGGTCTGGAGTCAGAAGAACCTGGGTTCTAATCCCGACTCTGCCACTAGTCTGCTGTGTGACCTTGGACAAATCACTTCACTTCTCTGTGCCTCAGTTACCCTATCTGTAAAATGGGGATTAAGACTGCGAGCCTGTTTTTGGATAAGGATTGTCTGTATTTGTTGATGAATTGTACTTTCCAAGCGCTTAGTACAGTGCTCTGCACGCAGTAAGCACTCAATAAATACAACTGAATGAATGAATATGGGACAGAGACTGCATCCAACTCTATTATCTTGTAACTACCCCAGTGCTTACAATGGTGTTTGGCACCTAGTAAGCACTTAACAAATGCCACAACTAGAAGCAGTGTTGTTTAGTGGATAGAGCAGCGGTCTGGGAGTCAGAAGAATCTGGGTTCTAGTCCCAGCTCTGTCACTGGTCTGCTGTGTGACCTTGGGCAAACCACTTCACTTCTCTGGGCCTCGGTTCCCTCATCTGCAAAATGGGGATTAAGAGTGTGAGCCCCAAGTGGGACAGGGACTGTGTCCAACCTGATTAACTCGTATTTACCCCAGTGTTTAGAACAGCACTTGGCACATAATAAGCATTTGACAAGTACCATCATTATTATTATTATGTATTACTCTGCCATTTCCCCTGTGATTTGTTTTAATGTCTTCTCCCTCTCTGGACTGCATGCTCTTTGTGGGCAGGGATTATATCTACCAACTCTGTTGTGCTCCCCCAAGCATTTAATATTTTCATTTATTCACTCATTCAACTGTATTTATTGAGCACTTACTGTGTGCAGAGCACTATACTAAGCGCTTGGGAGAGTACATTATAACAATAAACAGATACATTCCCTGCCCACAGCGAGCTTACAGTCTAGAGGGGGAGACAGACATTCTATAAATAAATAAATGACAGATATGTACATAAGTGCTGTGGGCCTGGGAGGGCAGATGAATAATTTCCTGATTTGCTTGTATCCACCCCAGCACGTAGTACAGTGCTTGGCACATAGTAAGCACTTCACACATACCAGAATCATTATTATTATTATTATTGTTGTTATTAAAGGAAGCAAGTCAGGGCAATGCAGAAGGGAGTGGGAGAGGAGGAGGGGAGGGTTTAGTCAGAGAAGGCTTCTTGGAGGAGATGTGCCTTCAATAAGGCTTCTAAGTGGGGGAGAGCAATTATCTGTCTAATGTGAGGAGGGAGGGCATTCCAGGCCAGAGGCAGGATGTGGACTAGAGGTTGGCAGCGAGGTAGATGAGATCGAGGTACAGTGAGAAGGTTAGCATTAGTGAAGTGGGCGTGCTAGGTTGTAGTAGGAGAGTAACAAGGCGAGGTTCAGTATTTATTCTACACACCGTAAAAGCTAAATAAATATCATCGATTGACTCACTGAAGAGCACGAGATGGGGAATCAGTAAACTCAGGCTCTAGTCCTGGCTCTGCCACTGGCCTGCTCTGTGACCTGGAGCAGGTCACTTAACTTCCTGGGCCTCAGTTCTTCTTCTATAGAATGGGGATGAATTGTCTGTTCTGCCTCTTAGATTGTGAGCCCCATGTCATATAGGATTATTTGGAATCTAGCACAGTACTTGGCACATAGTCAGTGTGCTTCAGAAACATTATCATGAATATTATTGTTTGCTTTAGTTAATGAGTTTGTTTTGGAGAGGAGTTTGGGTTTGTGGGGCATCTTGTTTTTTGTTTCTTTTTCACTGGATCTTGCAGCAAAATAGAACACCACCCCCTTCCCCCCGGGCACACATACATCCACACACACACACACACACACCTCATCCTTTACTAAACTCAACCTCAAAGTTATGACTTCTGACAAATTGGGCAAGGGTACAGCTGTGCCTGATGCTCAGGATGCCTTTCAGAGACATTCTATTCCATGAGCACAGACTGAACCCTCTGTCCCTGCCAGTCGAATTGCAAGGCGTGCTGTGGGGCACAGGGAAACTGGGCAAGAGAGTGTGGGTGACTTAGCACAAGCCATCACCACTATTATGAAAACAACTCAAATACAAGTCCTGCTATCTCTCCCTCATGAAACCTAGACAACCCCATTCCGGTCTCTTGCCGAGGGAGAGACAGCAGTGTCATTGGATGGCATCCTGAGGTCCAAGCCACTCTAAAGTAATGAATAATAATAGTATTTCATTCATTCATTTATTCATTCAATAGTATTTATTGAGTGCTTACTATGTGCAGAGCATTGTACTAAGCGCTTGGAATGTACAATTCAGCAACAGATAGAGACAATCCCTGCCCAGTGATGGGCTCACAGTCTAATAGGGGGAGAAAGACAGCAGAGCAAAACAGAACAAAGCAAAAACAAGACAACATTATCACAATAAATAGAATCAAGGGGATGTACATCACATTAACAGAATAAATAGGGTAATAAATAATATATACAAATGAGGACAGTGCTGAGGGGAGGGGAAGGGGGGAGGGGGAGGAGCAGAGGGTGGAGGGGGAGCAGAGGGAAAGGGGGGGTTCAATCTGAGAAGGCCTCTTGGAGGAGGTGAGCTCGCAGTAGGGCTTTGAAGAGGGGAAGAGAGTTAGTTTGGCGGACGTGAACAGGGAGGGCATTCCAGAACAGTGGTAGGAGGTGGGCCAGAGGTCGACGGTGGGATAGGCGTGAACGGGGTACAGTGAGGAGGTGAGCGGCAGAGGAGCGGAGTGTATGGAGTGGGCGGTAGAAAGAGAGAAGGGAGGTGAGGTAGGAGGGGGCAAGGTGACGGAGAGCTTTGAAGCCAAGAGTGAGAAGTTTTTGTTTCGTGTGGAGGCTGATAGGCAACCACTGGAGGTTTTTAAGGAGTGGAGTGACATGCCCAGAGCGTTCCTGTAGGAAGATGATCCGGGCAGCGAAATGAAGAATAGACTGGAGCGGGGAGAGACAGGAGGATGGGAGATCAGAGAGAAGGCTGACACAGTAATCCAGTCGGGATATTATGAGAGCTTGTACCAGCACAGTCGCCATTTGGATGGAGAGGAAAGGGCGGATCTTGGCGATATTGTAAAGGTGAGACCGGCAGTTGTTGGTGATGGATTGGATGTGTGGGGTGGATAACAGAGCTGAGTCAAGGATGACACCAAGGTTGCGGGCCTTTGAGATGGGAAGAATGGTCGTGCCATCCACAGTGACAGGGAAGTCAGAAAGAGGACAGGGTTTGGGAGGGAAGATAAGGAGCTCAGTTTTGGACATGTTGAGAGTTTTAGGTGGCAGGCAGA